>NC_081804.1:17404823-17557130 GCF_963082965.1 Carassius carassius
TTTCATATTCAAAATTGATGTGCGATTAATTAGATTTTTAATTGCTTAACAGCCTAATTTAAGTATAATTACAATTTCAGTAACCTGTATTACTTGCATTAGATAAAATAACAATAATGGTCTTTGTAAACATTTGACACTTGGAAAGTGTTGATTTTTAACCCTGTGCTTGCATATATACTGTATATTGCAAGATGTATTTCTGAAGTGGCATAAATATACAGGACATTTTCCTAGTCCTGAGAAAAATACACCCCCAAATGCTGCTGATTACAAAATCCCTTATGTATATTTGGTTCCTTCAGATGTAAAAGTGTTTTATTAAGAGACTGTAGAAGCAGCCATCAATACTTTGAAGCCCAACACAAAGATGTTCTTACAGTTCGTCACACACTCGTACACAGCTCATCGACATTCAGACACATTATGATCAATAGGATAAACAACAGGTAAACAACAGACAGGGATTTGTCAATATTTACTGTGTGCTGTAAAAGACAATTGGAATATGATGTTTCCTCATTTAATTAATGACGTTTGCAGATGAATGATGATGCCAATATTCTTTCTTCCAATCCAGGAATTCATCCAGTATAAAAATCCATTGTTTCTTAAAAGCGGACTTTTCAGTTGTACCTAAATGCCATTCGGCTTAACAGACGGTCCGACGCAATAAAACGCAAAGGTGATTTCCACATTTCCCATTGCCACTGTGCGTCCTACCTGAGGATGACCTCATAAACTTGCAGAACAAGACAGGACAGGATGTATTCCACTG
Organism: Carassius carassius; assembly: GCF_963082965.1. Taxonomy (NCBI): domain Eukaryota; kingdom Metazoa; phylum Chordata; class Actinopteri; order Cypriniformes; family Cyprinidae; genus Carassius; species Carassius carassius. Next base: position 17,405,602 of record NC_081804.1, read on the forward strand.
TGAGCACTTTGGGAATGACATCATCAAAATGAGACGTACTAATTTACAGATTGTGGTATAGGTTGTCGAGCGCAGGCAGGAGTTTCATGTTAGGTCAAATCGGCCATACTGTCTATTATGTCCTGTGAGTGGAACCATTTGCGGTGCAATTCCAGCCTGCTATTTGCAGCTGTATGGAGCCTTGGTGACTGTCTGACTTTTCCAAATGGCTCTGCTCACTACCATTGACTCTAATGAAATCGGACTATTAGGGCCACTTGACACAGAGGTAATGGTGGTGACTTTTTTATGGATCATTGATAGACGCCAATAAGGAGTAGTCATGGCAATCATGGCCGGTGACAAAACACGAACTTGAATATGAAAGAGGGAGACTTTTTTTTTCTTTTGAGGTGTGATTGAAGGATAATTGCATGATGTGCATTTAATATACATAATCTGTCCACTAACTAGGTGTCTTTGCATTTGGAAATGGATATGAGCATACAAAATTACATATTTAAAAATCAATAATTTACCTGTTGTCTGAACAACATTAGTTCAAACAACATTAGACCCCAATGACTTTGACATTTTATAAATATATTATTTTGTGTTCCACTGATGAATGACTGTCATATATAGGTTTATATGGGGAAGTCGTGGCCTAATGGTTAGAGAGTCGGACTCCCAATCGAAAGGTTGTGAGTTCGAGTCCCGGGCCGGCAGGAATTGTGGGTGGGGGGAGTGCATGTACAGTTCTCTCTCCACCTTCAATACCCCTTGAGCAAGGCATCGAACCCCCAACTGCTCCCCGGGCGCCGCAGCATAAATGGCTGCCCACTGCTCCGGGTGTGTGCTCACAGTGTGTGTGTGTGTTCACTGCTCTGTGTGTGTGCATTTCGGATGGGTTAAATGCAGAGCACAAATTCTGAGTATGGGTCACCATACTTGGCTGAATGTCACTTCACTTTCACTTTCTTTCACTTTAATTCCAATATAATGATAATATTGAGCTGTTTTGTATGTCGATCCAAATTTGGCATCATATGGTGTACTGTTATGTATTCTCTCTCCACTCTCAGAAAAAAAAGGTGTGAATTCTGTCACTGGGGCTGTACCTTTTTGAAAGCCACAAATATGGTACTTTAATGCACCCTTTAGGGTTAAAAATGAGGTACAAATATGTACTTTTGAAGGGGTACTGCCCATTGACAGCCATTTGACCATTTTCTTTCTGAGAGTAAGGAATAGAAAACGGAAAATTTTAAGCAACTGATAAAAAGTGTACCAGATGTGCTCTGATACACCTTGACCTTAACATAATTTCTTTCAGAAAACTGTTGCGAAATCCAAGAGTGAAGATGTTAAATGTGCTCAGTTAGAGCAATGATTCACCATTCCTTTGAGCTCTTTAAAGACACGGTTAGCCATCGATCCTTCCCCCTCACTCCAAGTTTAGTGGCTCTGACACAATGGTACAATTAAACCCAACTCCAATTCAGCTTTAATTAAAACTACTGTTAGGAGCTTGACATTCACAGGCGGTCCGTCGCGGGATTGCTCGTGAAAGTCATGTTGTTCTTTTAATTGCTCGTGTGATTTCATGGCCTCCTGACTTCCTGCTTTGTAAACCTCGTCTCCATAACTCCTGGTCCATATACGAATAGCGGAACAGATTGAATTAAAACAATGACGGTCTAATAAGATAAAGCTCTCTCAAAATAGATTAACCTTTCCACACCAAGACACTTCACTCCCATTTCCTTTTTGTGTGCGTACGTAGCCCTCCAAACTTTAATCTTCATTACGTCCTTTGATTTCTTCTTCCACCGCTACAGGAAATGCATAATTTAGACCCTTTGAAGTTCCTCCAATGATACTGACAACATGTTACCTTTAATCTTTAGAGCCCCTGAACATTAAATATTTAGCCATTAACTTAACAAAGGACGAGCCAGACCAAAACGTAAGCTTTGACTTCTCAACATCGTGCCCTTTACACAAGGCCAATGAGAAACAATTAACTTCAGAGAGAGCAGTGTGTTTTCTTTCTCGTTCTTCTTTATTTCCAACTTGTGGTTGTTTTTCTTCCACATTTATATCATTACCCTTGAACAAAAGGCGGAAAAGTAAAGTGCTAGCATGTGCAAAAAAGTGGCAAAGTATCTACTTGACTTAAAGGCTAAGTGGCTGAACATCTCTCTGTCGCGCAGGTAATTCGGAAGTAAATTTGCTGCAGTTATTCACTTCGCCTGATCCCACTTTAGGTTTTTTAAATGAGCCACGGGATGCGGGAACATTCTGACTGGATTATGTAAAAGCTGTATGTTTGTGTGCTGGCGTTTGGGGTGGGGGGGCTTTTGTATGTAGCATATTGACAGTGACAGTGCTCTTTAGGAATTGGAGCTGTAGACTTGATCCTTGTTTTTGATTACGATGGCTTCCTGCTTGTTCTGGATTGTGATGGGAATTCTCAATGACAACGGTGTGCAGCTTGGGAAGCGGCCAAAGGAATGTGAAGAGGTCTCATGTAGGCTTCTCTATCTCGGTCCCGAACCGCCACTTGCTGCCCTTCAAATGGTCCCGCGTAGGGCGTTTGTGTCATTTGTGTCACGCTGGTTGTGGCGGTACAGAGGTGTGATTGGGTCTATTTCTGGGCATTCAGCCGCTGTGCGAGAGAACAATGAATAATTAAGGACTTCCTCTCGCCATATCGCTCCTGAAATAGAACATAATAACACAGCCAAGTGTGAACATTTAACAGACGGAGAGAGACGCTAAACACCATCAAGGCTTGCTCAGAATCTCTCAACAGACACTCAAAGGCACAATCATTCACACAATGTGGGGTTCGGTACCGCTATCTTAGCTAATTTAAAGGTACTTATTAAATTATGCAAATTGTCAGAAGGGTGGCCTAGCAGTTAGCACTGTGTTTTAGCTATGATGCAAATATGGGAGATCTACTTCTTCTATTAGGTTTTCAGGCTACAAACTCAGGCACTCAATAAAAAAAGTGCCTGGGTGTTCTTGGTAACTGATAATTTTCAGTAAAAATATTAAAACATTAAAGTACGTTTTGCTTATTATGTTTAAATTTCAGTCTTAAAAAAATATTACAACAGATAGCTGTTAAAAACGAATCAGGCAAAAATGCCATAAAATTGTGCTTAAAAATTTGGATTGACGTGCTTTTAGGAAACGATTAAAAATTACGTTTTTTAAATGTTATGAAAGCATGCTTTATTAAAACAAAATTTGATTGCCCCCTATAATGCATTTAATAAAACCTTCATTTATTTGTTTGTTCATGAATATATGAATGAATGATTGGTATTTTTTGTTTGTTTGTTTATCAGTCTGTGGAACCTGTAACAACAAAAAAGCCCTAAATATGATGCAGTATGTATGATATCCAGACCAAGTAATGCACAGGGCCTGTTTCATGGCCCTTTTCTCTCTAAAGAAAAATCACAATAGTGTTTCCCCAGCTCTGCCTGACCCCTCATTATAAACTGTCTCTATGCTCACGTTCATTTATAATGCTGCATATGCCTGTCCTCAGGCACTGCATTTTTCTGCTCTCAATACTACATTGATTTCCTGTATGACTTCATCTGCTTAATACCCATCGGCTCCGGGCTCTCACAAACACACACACACACATACACACACACACACACGTTTATGTGCCCTGTCCAATAGTTTCTCCTCTCAGGTGCTGTACACAGTATAATTTGATTATTATGACACAGAATACTTCCTACATGCTAAAATTAAATGAGTATTCTTAAATAAATGGTCAAGAATGTCAGTTCATTGCATTTTACTTAATTTAGTAATTGATTTTTGCCTCTATAATAATAATAAAATAAGTTTTAAAAGACGTTTTATACATATATCTTTAATTTAAGCATTTAATCTTTTTGTAACGTTACGTTTCGCTGAATATTTTTAAAATAATTGTATTTATAAACTGTATTCCATTTTAATTGATATATTCTATTAAACAAAGTTATAATAATAATAATAATAATTGTTGCTGTTATCATCTATATTATTATTATTATTAGCTTATTTTTATTTTTTTTATTTGTTTGTTTTATTGATTTATTTTATTGTTTGTTGAGAGCATGTGGTGGAGCTTTGGTGCCGATCATGTGACACAAATTCAAGTCACCCCAGTCGTTTCTTGTCCTCTCTATTATTTGCATGAACAAAGGTAGATCGAACTTCAGAAAATAACTACAAGAGTATTATGTATTATGAATTTTTTTTTTTTTTTTTTTCAAGCAAGAGACACAGACTAAAGCTATTTTAGAATGAATTATTTATTTACCTGGGTCATACATGAGCCTTTACATAGACTTACCAAACGCAGGTGTCCTCTACCTCACTGTTTTTGTTTTAAGCGGGTTAAACAGAGCACAATGTGTTTTCCCTTGCAAATCTCACCTGTGATTGTCTGCGGGATGCATCAGTCTAATCGCAGGAGCCATGGTTCAATACGGCAGGGCGAGGTGCAGGTCCCCTTAATGAAAGAACTGACGTTTACCCCCCGACCACTGCATTCATCAGCGTACACTCTCTTCATTATGCTCCACAAAGAGCTGCCAATGAGAATGCTGCGGCTCATATATTAAACCCTGTGATTGGCTACAAGTGTATTATCAGTCTAATGTACTTCCAAATAAAGCGCACAGGCCATCTATCTGCGTTGAACACATGGGAGGAGAAATATGCCTGGAATTAGGAAGCAATGTGAAGTTTAGATAACAGGCAATTATTAGTACTATATTTAAATATTTTACTTATTTACTGATATCACCAAGACTATATGGGCGGGGAGAACTTATCAACAAATAATATGGTTCGCCTTTCACAATACTGATGAGTAAAACCAAGCCCATGGAAGAATTTGTTTTTATTTGGAGATATATTATGGAAGTATCACAGATGTCATTTTATGTCATTCCTAAAGTTAGCAGTAGTTCTTTTTTCTCCTATTGTTGTCCATTTGATTGAAGCAGATTATTTAAAAATAAAATTCTGATGAGGACTTTGTTCTGAGTCTGTTGTTGATTGGACAGATTTGAATGCATGTTTATGGTAGATTGTAGGGGTGCTCCGATCACGATCGGCCGATCGTTATGCGCATCTCGTCAGTAAAGCCGGTTCTCTAATCAGCGGTTAATTCCATCAGGTGCGTGATTTCACATAGAGCAGCTGTTACTACACAGATCCATTGTTAACTGAGAAGATGCACCAATAAACGCTGAAAATGAACGTGGATTTGCGCATCTTCTCAGTTAACAATGGCTCTGTGTAGTAACAGCTGCTCTATGTGAAATCACGCACCTGATGGAATTAACCGCTGATTAGAGAACCGGCTTTACTGACGAGATGCGCATAACGATCGGCCGATCGTGATCGGAGCAGCCCTAGTAGATTGTAAGAAACGGTGGGGATTTCAGTGGAATAAATGATAGTAGAAATCTGATGTATAGTATGCCACTAAAAGTCTGTAGAGATATTTTCAATAAACGTCTTAAAAAGTGGAAAAGTAACAATCACATGAATGAATTGTTCAAAATATGATCAATAAGATGCATTTAAAAAAAGGTTTCATTTATTGGTGATTTCAAAGGCGAATTGTGCGATTTCACATGCAGACTTGCAAGTGAATAATGACTGTTTTCAAACAGGTTTCCTAAATACTTTCCCATTTGCAATTGGTTTGCCAAATGATTGCTGTAAGTTGAACCTGTGTTTCTATTAGTCTACAAGTGACGTTGTGCTTGTCTCTGCACATTAAACTGTGATGGAAGGAATCATTTTACCATGAAAAAGACTATAGATTTAGGTTTTCATTTTCCACATTTATCTTTCTCATCAGTGTGAATGATGATCCTGTATCTTAAATGGATAAAGACAGGTTTCTATAATCTAGATGTTGAGAGAAACATGAAAATGTATATATCATTGTTAGATGTCTGTGTCAAGATCTCTCATTACTCTTGCTCTCTGTTAATGAAACATGTATGCATCAGCTAGAATTGTAATTTCCCCCCTCAAGCGAAATCATTAATAATCCTATAATAAGCTCTATTTATTTTCCTGAAAAGCTCAGCGTTACACTTATTTTTTAGTCTAGCTGTAAAGTCTCGTCCATGACCTAACCAGGCACAACACCACAAGATTCCAACGACAAAAGTCCAAACTGAAGTGAAAATGCTGCATGGCACAAAAAATCACAGCCAATAAGAAGATCTTTGTGCACTTCTGGATGCTTCTCCAGACGTCGTGCATTTTATGCTTCTGTGTGAATGTGAGAAGTTAATAAAATAATACTGGAGAGCTAAGATATATATATATATATATATATATATATATATATATATATATATATATATATTATAAATATTTGTAATTTTTGCAAATATCTGTCAGGAATAATGATGCTTTGAATTAGATTTCATAGAAAGCGCTGTTGGGATTATTGTTAAACATTTTCTTTCCAACAAGGCTGAATGTCCCATGGTCACATAAGTTCACCCGAAAATGAAAATTACCTCATTATTTTCTCACCCTTATGTCATTTATATATTATAACAATTTAAAAACATTATTTTATATAAACCCAGGGGAGGGACTTGCGTTATAGACATTTAACTGGCAAGAGCTGCACATTCGATTTTTTGGCATTTAGTTTTCGAACATTTCTACTTGTGCCACATAAATACATACATAGAGGTTTGGAATTTTTTGGGGGGAACTATTCCTTTAAGCAATTCCTTGTGAAGCAATGAACTTCAGCACACACACACACACACACACACACACATGCACTCACACAACCATTAAGCAGCTCATTTCGTTTGCAGGCCCCAGCTTGCGAAGAGACTAATTAACATTTTTATGCAAATGAACCATACTTGTCTTTCCCATGCCTAATTATTTCTGTTATTCTAATATAACTCTCACTTTGATCTACCATTTCTGTAAGTTTGATTGAGCCCTGCACCATCGGCTGTGTGTGAGAGAAAGAAAGAGTAAAACACAGAACTTACAAAAGCAAGAGAGGTAAAAAAGTGTTGATTCCCCCTGCAGCACTACAAGAAGACTTATTTCTTGACACTGGAGATTTGTAGTTGTTAGCTTGCCCGTTGCACGTACAGTACTTTTGGAGTGTCAGCTCTGAATACGGTTGTTAATATAATGATCCTTAAGGGGGAGCTGTCTCACACACACATCACACACTCACCAGCGGCCCCAGAATCAGTTGTCACGCACGTCCTTTGGGTTAGTAGATAGGTGAGAGAAAAAAGACTGACCCTAGAGCTGATGTTTCAGTGCTTTCTTCTGAGTATAAATCTTCTTAAGAAACATGAGGGTTTAAGCCGATGGCTCCAGTGATAGGCAGCTGTGTGTGTCTGCAGGTGAGTTGAGCTCCAGCAGTGGGAAGGACCGGTCTCTTTAACTTATAGCTCTGATATTCCATGGCTTCAGCTCCTGGGAGGGCATATTGGCACTGGTTTAAAAATGATACACTGTGAAACTATCATCATGTATTTTCATAAAGATGAAATATTGCTATCTGCGCCCACTTACAAGGGTTTTATTAATGACAGGCTGTCAGGCCCGAGATGCCCTGCATATTCGCATATTAAACAGGCAGGAACAGAAATGCTCCTTTTATTGCCTACAGACATAAATCAGTGTAACACGTCACCTCATCATTTACGCTCCCTGCGGCCAAGTCCTCTCTTATTTAAATGAATTGGCGGAGCGCTCTGATTGGTTGGGAGGCATACAGGCTGGTTTAGGCAGGGTGATGGGGTGACACCGTAGCAGTTTAAATTGATATACTGTTTTTCTATTAAAATTGTTCAGGCTTCCTCCACTCGGCTCCTCCATTTTTCGCTCATTCTCACACTTCTCTGTTCATTTCAGCAGCTCTGAGATGACAAGATTTTCAGACGGTGTGTTATTAAATACACAGTTTAACCACTTCGACTACGGACTTGGCTGAAAGCTGTTAAGCACTGATGCCATTTTTATGTTTGAAGCAAGTTATAGGTGTCAGTCAATTTAATCATTTTTTTATATTGTTATTTAAATTGTATATATATATATACATACATATATATGGTTTAAAATCAGTTATTTCTATCTTTTGCTGTAGTGCGTCAGTAATAAATATCAGTTTACATTTCCAAATATTATATTTAACTGAGACAGACTAAATCCAGAAGAACTGTGGAAACGATTCCAGGGCACTTCAAGAAACCTACCTGCAGAGCTACCTGAAAACCAATGCCCAAATGCACCTAGGAGAAAAGCTTTTTTAAAGCATAGTGTGGTTACACCAAATGTTGATTTAATTTAGTTAAGTTGATAGTTAATTAATAAATCTATTTATGACATTATTTTTGATGGCAATTTACAACATTTTTTACACAAGTGCCTAAAACTTTGCACAGTTCTGTAGCTTTGCAGGTTTCTAGAAGTGTTTTGGAGACATTGGCACAGTTGGATTGAGTCTGTCTCAGTTCTGTTTCTTCATGTTATTCCAGACAGACTGATGATGATGATGAGATCAGATCTCTGTGTGGAGCACTGGCTGCTGTCAGACTCCTTGTGCAAACAAAAATCTAACTGGATTATTACAATTATTGTCAAAAATAATGTTTGGAAATGTGAACTGATATTAATACTGACACACTACAGCAAAAGATAGAAATAACTGACTTAAAACCATTTTTTGTTGGTGAAAATACTAGTATATATATATATACACACACACACACACACACACACACACACACACACACACATACATAAATTGTCTGCAATTATTACGTCACATTAAAAAAAATTATATATATATATACACACAGACACACATATAATTATTTAATTAATTCAGTGAAGAAAAAACAGCAACAACAACATACATAGTTTATTTTCCTCAATTTATGTAAAAAAAAAAAAAACTTGTTTACCGTAATAGTATTATTTCTTCCGGCTGCAGATCACTCATCTGAGGCGTTCCATACATGATAAACGAAAGAACCTCTGTTGTTTATCACTCAAACATGAGCTCTCTGTTAGCTGCCTTATATTTCTCAAACCCTGGTCCGCTCAGTTAGGACTTGTTTTATTATGTACAATATTCCTTGCAGTCATGAAGAACTGTTATTAATAGTGTGCTTTTACCCTCAAACCGTTTAACTTTATTAATGACTCTTTTTATTTAAATCCATCAAAGCTTGTAGCAGAATGGCGGAAAGCACTATTTATATATATATATATATATATATATATATATATATATATATATAAATAAATTTTTTTCTGCTGGTGTGAGGCCAACATGTTTGTGTCAGAGCCATTTATCTTGTGACCTAGAATAGATTTAATTAACAGCCGCACACACTGGAGGAGTCCATGTTACCCAACTGCATTAGCACTGCCATAGCATGGTCACTAAAACCAGCTCTGTATTCAAACCACTTTAGCTCATTTTTATTCCACCAACAGGGCTATTTAGTATTAGGTTTATTTAGCAGCTTAAGTCAATAACACAGCCATGTGTGTTTGTCTCATGCCTTATGCAGTGTGCAATTTTCACTTTTACATGTGAAGTTCATTCTACAGTCTATGCTGTCAGAGCATTCTCGTTAATAACTCTGTCAGAACTGTAGACTAGAGGTTAGCCCATGCCTTTGTGGGAAATAAAAAAAAATCCAAAATAAGCATCAGAATGCAAAAAAAAAAAAAAAAGATTTAGGAATAGTGGAGCCACTCGGGCATACATGAATTTGACCTTATATAATTGGAATTCATATACATGTTGTTGATGGATTTGCTGATTTCTCTTGTCACAAGGTCCAGAATAACTTTACCAGTTGGCCCCCACTGTCGAAGGTTCTTGGATACAGAATCATTGTGTCTGACTGGAAACATTTCCGCAAGTGTAACGTTAAGTTTCGACCAATAGATGTGCTCAAGATTAGCCCACAAGTGGCAAACAAAGGCACATTTCTAAACCTTAAACCCTCGCAACACTCGTTGCGTCATTATCAAGGAGAACACGCAAACAGCCTGACTTTGTGTTTTTCAACTTAAGTCATACACGTCCTTTGGGACATTCAAGCCTTCATAAAATATGATAGGAGCCTCTCCTCCACAGAAATTAATGAAAAAGTGTTCAGAATATATTTTAGCTCACTCTACAATACCACAGTCCTTCCCTATACAGGTCCCAGAGAATCAAAAGACAGATGTAGCCGCCCGCTCCCCCTTCTTTGCTTTAAAGTGCTCATCCAATCGGAGCACAGTAAAATGATATTAATCTGGACTGCCTGCTACTTTCATTTACCCGAGCCTTTGCCCGGGGGACGCTGCGCGCTCCGAGACTTCATAAATTTACAATGAAACATGAACACATTTCCGCACCATGTGTCAGAATCCAGGGTTTTCGCAGCCGGGTAGAGGCGACAGGGCTCCGCCGGACTGTTTGTTTTTAATAAAGAGGGGGAGGGGGATGAGAGAACGGGGAGTGTTCTGTGTAGTGAGAGAAAGGATGTGGGAATTTGGGAATGTGGTAAGAATTAGGACAAACAGAGAAGATGACTCTGATGGCTTTGGTTTACATCGGGGGCTCGTCCGGGACTCAATCGTGGTCAGAGATGGTGATATGATGGCTTTCTTTCTGCCGTTCCCTCTCCCGAGGAAGTCCTATCTCATTCCAGTGCAGAGGAACACACGTGTAACACCCCCTCAGCAAGAGGCTTTCATTTCCCCTCTCTTTTTATCCTTCCTTCTTATTGCTCTCAGGTCTGGAATCTTGTGTTGTGGAAATGAGGTAGAGACAGAGGCTTGAGTACTTTATTACCGCTCTAAACAAGCACCTCTCCCTACGGTGCCAGTCTATTACTTGTTTCTGCTCTTTTATTCCCTCCATCACACACTCCACTTCTTCAGGGATCTCGGCTTTGAGTCCTTCTGTGTCAAAGGCAGAATTGGCTCCCTGAGCGCTGGTTAAATCCAGAGTGAAAAGGGAGGCCTCCTTTTGTTCATCCGTGCCAAGAGAGGCTGCTTTAATCATATCTTTAGCACTGATAATGATTCCGACATGTTTGCGTTATTGTACCGATATGCGGGCACTGAAGCCTGCAGGGCCGGCACTTGAAAACAACCCTGTTCATTTTCAGGCTATTGACTGTCTGCGGTGAGCCAAAGAGAGCTGCTCAGCCAGCGGGAAAAACAGCCCAGATTTCCCCGTCGCGGGCCAGCGCAGTCAAACGGCTTCATTTCAGAGCCTGACATGTTCTATACGCCACGCGTCGCTCGGCTCCGAACTGCTGCACAAATTGATTTTCTGTTGTTGTTTTTTCCTTCATTTTTTTTCTGTCTAAACACAGAATTCAACAAAATTGTCATCATTGTTGACTGATAACTCAATTACAAAATGTGTCTGTACTTTTTAAATCTATAAACTGTGGACAAACCTTTTTCAGTGGACAGTTATGTGTCTGTATATAGTTCAGACAGTTAGTTACTTAGTTTGTTGGTTTGCATTTGAAGACTCTGTGTTGAAGAGCAAGTTGGAGATGTCCTTTCTTTCTTTCTTTCTTTCTTTCTTTATTTCTTTCTTTCTTTCACTCCCTCCATCCATCCATCCATCCCTCCCTCCCTCCCTCCCTCCCTCCCTCTCTTATTCATGTTTGGTGATTATCTTTTTTTTAATTTTTTTTTTAATGATTGTTGTTTTTTGCCGTTTTTTTTTTTTTACTCATTCTTGTTTCATATCTTGGTTTTGTTGGTTGGTTTGTTTGTTTGGATTCTTGGTTTGTTGGTTCTTTCATTCAGTATTTATTAGGCGTAAATACTGAAACCTATTGTAATTGTTAGGATTCTTTTTATTTTTTATTATTATTATTATTCCACCCTAAAACTGATCGTGCAGACCGAACAGTAAATCCTAGAGACTTGAAACTTGGCCAAATGATAGAGCTGAATTTGGGGAGAACTTATTAAAGTCTCAGCCCAATTGGCCTGCAGATAAAAAAATGTGTATTTGCTCATAGCTCCTAAACCGCTTGTCGTAGACTCAAAAATGTTACATTTTTTTTTTCAAAAATGTTACAGGTGGTCCCTGTAATTTGGAGTCTTGGAGGCTTCATTTTTCCACAAATTTGAAATATGTCCAAAACCTACTTTTGCAAACTAGGTTATTCACCCAATCAGAACCAAACCACTGCAGAAATGTTATATGGACTGTGAAGATCAATAATTATATAAAAAAGTTGAAATTTCAACTCGCTGTCGCAATGGGGCCCCCAAAACGTTTGAAAGTCGTTGACCAATTATAAGAAAAAGGCTATAACTTGTGAACAAAATGAGATGTCTTCACATTCAACTTGGTTTGAACGAGCAAAAACTTTTCTCGAATTAAAAAAGAAATTGTGCAGATCTGCCACTTGGTGGCACTATAAGTTTAACATCGGACTGATTGACTTGAAATGTCGTATGCTGTATGTTTGTCTGAAGTGGCACAAGTGTGTATGAGGACATTCGCACATCTCAAAAAACATGGCCGCCATTGGCCAAACAAATTTAAACAACTATTAAACAAGGTAAATTGAGGTTGATCGGAATGAAACTCGGTGGGCATGTTCGACTCATAGCCCTAAAGGTCTGTAAAAATTTCGAAAGAAATTGGCCACTAATTGGCTCTAACAAGGTTTATGGCTCTGTAATCACGTGGTGTTTCATACATCCACACAATATGCATATCATTCGATAGATCTCCTCATCATGCATAACTTTGCCTCAAGAACCATTGCTGTCGGTCAATTTGTTCATTAATTATTCAAAAATATGTTGAAAACCTACTTTTGCAAACTAGTCCTAGGTTTTTGGCCTGATGAGAACCAAACCACTGCAGCATAATTCTCTGGACTCTCTAAATCAATAATTATCAAAAAATAAAAAATAAATAAATATATTTACATTTAGATTTACATTTATTCATTTAGCAGACGCTTTTATCCAAAGCGACTTACAGATGAAGGCAGTGGAAGCAATCAAAAACAACAAAAAGAGCAATGATATATAAGTGCTATAACAAGTCTCAGTTAGGTTAACACAGTACACATAGCATGGGATTTTAAATAATATAATAAATAAAAAGAAAACAGATAGAATAAAAAATAAAAATAAAAAAGAATAGAGCAAGCTAGTTAGAGGTCTTTGCACATACATACACACATACATATACAATTGCATAATGAATGAAAAGAAAATAGAATATAAAAAGATTAGAAAGGTAGTTAGATTTTTTTAAGAATAGATTTAGAATTATGAGTGTTAAAGTTAGAGGGTCAAATAAAGATGGAAGAGATGTGTTTTAAGCCGATTCTTGAAGATGGAGATGGAGTTCATTCCACCAGAAGGGAACATTTAATTTAAAAGTCCGTAAAAGTGACTTTGTGCTTCTTTGGGATGGCACAATCAAGCGACGTTCACTTGCAGAATGCAAGCTTCTAGAGGGCACATAAGTCTGAAGTAACAAATTTAGGTAAATGGGTGCAGAGCCAGTGGTAGTTTTGTAGGCAAACATCAATGCCTTGAATTTTATGCGAGCAGCTATTGGAAGCCAGTGCAAATTGATAAACAGAGGTGTGACGTGTATTCTTTTTGGCTCATTAAAAATTTATCTTGCTGCCGCGTTCTGAATTAATTGTAAAGGTTTGATAGAATTGGCTGGAAGACCTGCCAAGAGTGCATTGCAATAGTCCAGCCTGGACAGAACAAGAGCTTGAACAAGGAGTTGTGCAGCATGATCCGAAAGAAAGGGCTTGATCTTCTTGATGTTGAATAAAGCAAATCTGCAGGATCGGACAGTTTTAGCAATGTGGTCTGAGAAAGTCAGCTGATCATCAATCATAACTCCAAGGCTTATAGCTGTTTTTGAAGGAGTTATGATTGATGTGCCTAACTTGATGGTGAAATTGTGATGGAACGATGGGTTTGCTGGAATCACAAGCAGTTCTGTCTTGGCAAGGTTGAGTTGAAGGTGATGGTCCATCATCCAGGAAGAAATGTCTGTTAGACAAGCTGAGATGCGAATAGCTATCGTCGGATCATCAGGATGGAATGAGAGGTAGAGTTGAGTGTCATCAGCATAGCAGTGGTATGAAAAGCCATGTTTCTGAATGACAGAACCTAATGATGCCATGTAGACAGAGAAGAGAAGTGGTCCAAGAACTGAGCCCTGAGGCACCCCAGTAGATAGATGTTGAGATTTGGACACCTCACCTCTCCAAGATACTTTGAAGGACCTATCTGATAGGTAAGACTCAAACCATTGAAGTGTGGTTCCTGAGATGCCATTTGCCAGTAGGGTTGATAGGAGGATCTGGTGGTTAACCGTGTCAAAAGCAGCTGACAGATCAAGCAGGATAAGTACTGAAGATATGGATTCTGCTCTTGCCAGTCTTAGACGTTCAACAACTGAGAGCAAGGCCGTCTCAGTTGAATGTCCACTTCTGAAGCCAGATTGGTTGCTGTCAAGGAGATTGTTGTGTGTGAGAAATGTAGAGACTTGTTTGAACACAGCTCGTTCAAGTGTTTTTGCAATAGAAGGAAGAATGGAAACTGGTCTGTAGTTCTCTAAAATAGATGGGTTGAGGTTGGGTTTCTTAAGTAGTGGAGTTATACGTGCCTGTCTAAATGATGAGGGAAAAACACCAGTGTGGAGGGAAGTGTTATATATATATATATATATATATATATATATATATATATATATATATATATAATAATCATTTTGTACTCTGGTTAGTCATAACTGGTTAATTTAGAAAAGTGGCATGGCCAAAATACCCCAAAACATGCATGCAAAGGGTGGCGGTGTAACTGTTCTTCAAAAACATAATATCTCTATATTAAATGATCTCAAATTGCAATAAAATGTTCATATATTCACTTAAACACTATACCTGCAATTTAAATGATAGATCTCTTCATTCTGAACTAGGATCACTGCTGTCAATCAAACTGTTTTTTAAGTATTTGAGATTATTTATAAAACCTACTTTAGAAGACCACTAATGGGCTCATCAAATGCACTAAAACAGTAGTGTTCATAGTTTGCTTATGGATTCATGCTTGCACATTATAAAATCACTGTCATAACATTAACTCAATGTTTACCATTTTGTTTATACAGACATATCAGTTTTTAAAATCACGCCAGATTTTGATTACAGTGAAACCTTGCAATATGTTTTGTGTCACCTATCAATTAGTTCAAATATCTCTACAGATGGTAGACAGCCTAACTGGGCATTACCGCCACGTGTACCGCCGCGGCAACTGTAATTCAGTCTCGTGTTAAAATCATTCACGAAACTACAGCCAGGTGGCGCAAAGGGACGGATTGCGAAATGAATGTAATTGTAAAATGAGATAAAAGAAGGAAGTAAAACAACAATAACATTATGATATAACATTGTAACATGTAAAAAAAAAAACATAAAAAAATGTACAATTTGTTATTTTCAAAATGTAGGATAGTCTTAGGCTACAGTCTACTAAACAAAAATTAAAAGAAGACCTTTACACAAAGGATCATATGCATGCTATTTTTATTAAACAGTAAATAAATATAAGGCCTATGTGTGTGTGTGTATGAGTGTGTGTATATATATATATATATATATATATATATATATATATATATATATATATATATATATATATATATATATATATATATATATATATATATATATAAATTGGTTCCATATACAGAGCGAAATGGGAACGGTCCAGCATTTAGCAATAATTAGTATTAAGTCTGTTATTATTCTTGATTTTTCAAACTACCAACACTTTGCATTTTTGAATTATGCCTTATGTGTGACAAAAAATGAAGTATTATTTGTTTCAGCTGTTTGATCGCGCTGGTGCCTTGCGCACATATTCACTGAAAACAGTTGTCGTTCACCAGACATTCAGCCTTAGCACTTTGACATATTGTTAATTATGATTTTTTCCCATCTATTCTGAAACACGCATGAACTACACAGCCTATTTACCTCATGAATAATAGTTAAGCTTCAAATGGGCAACATTACGAATATGGAAACGTTTGGATTTCTCCAGAATGAGAAAGCCCAACCATACCTTATGCTTAGCTTTAAATTATTATTATTTTTTGTTTTTTTATTACTAAGCCTATATTATTATATACTGCAATAATATCTATCCATTAGAATTATATATTTTTAATTCTTGTTTTGTTCTGATAAATTTGTTAAATTTAAAGGATCTGTTGTAAAGTGAAGGGAACTAAAAATATCCTGTTGGTACATTATAATATTATTAGGCCAGCCGTTATTATTTCTAAATGTAATATAATGCAACTTATACCTGACTTATATTTTTTCCTCTCACACAAAAAAAAAAAAAATTCAGCAAACGAAAATAGGTGATTAATCCGTTAAAATGAAACCTATACACAACTCATATTTTTTTCCTCTGACAAACTTAATCTATTTTTTAGCGTGTTTAATAAATAAAAAATAAAGAAAACATCCAGCAAATGAAAATAGGCGATTAATCTGTTCAAATTTGTTACTCTGGGTTAACACTAATTATAATTATTTTATACTTCAGAACAGAGCCTGTGCCTAATCTAGGCTATCCAGGTTTTTTTTATATTTTTTTTCATTGCATCTGAAAATGACTTTGTTCATCACATTCACTTCACGCGCTCTGGCGCAGGTCCGCCTCCCGCGATGCTCAGCTGTGGACGATTTAAAAATGTTTGATATAAAGGTTGCTGTCCCATTTTATACAGGAATTGTTCATTTAAAAAAAATAATTATATTGTTAGTTCGAATTATATTGTTAACACAAGTTCATTTAGGCTATTTAACATGCACTGTGACATTTTACCTTTTACTTATAAACTCCTTGAGAATTTAAAGTTAGTTTAATAGTATTTAAATTCAAGTTTTAGAAAAAAAGGTTTTAATTGCTTAAATTATTTTTTTATTAATTAATAAGGGACGATCCGAATATTTGTTTTGCTTTACCTATTTATGTAGGCTACAATTATTCAAAAAAATAAAATAAAACAATAATAAAATAATGTCATTAAAAAATACCACTGGCCTGAGTAATTTTGACCATTATAGAACTGTGACTTTAAAGGTTAGTGATTTAGGTGAAAATGCTGTGAAATTACTAATGGCATGGATTTTAGAGCATAACAACTGAAGGTTTATGAAACATTAGCCAATAAAGCATTTTTTTTAAACAACGGAACTTAAAGTTGTGAACTAAAATATTATTTCAACCATACAGCATGTGAATAAATAAAATGCATACTTTTCATAATTCATAAAATGCATAACGTTTCTGGTGTTTGGATTTGTACTTCAGTATAATGAGCTCCAAGTTTAAGAATAGCCCTAGACACTCTCTCTCTCTCTCTCTCTAACAGCATTAGCTCAATGAAATACGTCTTCCTTCCGTTAGAATGAATGTTTTCCTGCCTTGCTAAATGTTGGGCTCATGATCAATAAGTTGTATTCACCTCAATTTGTTTTAGTAAAGTCAAACCGCAGACAGTGAAGCTGCTTCACTGAGCGCGAGTCCCGCGAGCTGTGAGGCGGGAACAGAGGATTCCGCTTGGTCTTAAAGCCTTCCTCAAACACCCACGATCACAAATAACAATGATTTTCATAAAATAATGATTAATTATTAATTGATGATTTGTTATTATCATTATGGTCTTCTGAAAATAATAATATGGGCTGCGAGAAAATAATGAATACAAAGAGTACTGCTGAGTGCAGGCATGTTTCAGCCCAGTAACACACTGTTCTTCAGAGCCAAAACACAGACCGAATTCTGTTCAGCTGGAGGGGGTTGGGTTTTTGGGGGTAGTTATGTGTGGTTTGTGGGGGTCGAGATAAAGGTGTGAATTGCTCTTTCATATGGACAGTGTCTTATGAGGCTTTCACTTGCTGAATTGGTTTATATAGTACTATTGTTGTGGTTATAGACAAAAATAGTCTGCCCCACGTAAGATTTTTCTAGTTCTAGTCGTTCGTTTGTTATATTCAACTAATCAGAGGTTTATATTAAATTTACATAATCAAATCTTAATATATCCTGCGCTCAAGCACATGCATTAATTTTGAAACAAAGCACATGCAGAAGTAGCCTAATAATTGTGAAAAATGAGACATTTTAATTATTTATTAATAAACAAATGTTTTCTTGTCGGCTGCAGGATGAAATTCACAGTGCTGGCTCTCTCCGACAAGAGAAATGCAACATTCACAGATTACACAATTCGTTTTAGTTTAAAAAACGTTTCAAGCTTTCTGTAGATATATTTTAATGTATGTGAGACACCACGATATTATGTTAATTAAAAAATTATAAATTCATTATCAGGAAAAAATTAAAGTGATGAGACGGCGCCTCCCTGTCATTAATGCACATTAATATTTTTTGCACAAACACTTGAATATGAGCGTTGTGGTTTTCACTGGCTCCAAGAGCGCTCCATCACGAGTACAATTCATGCCAACAGCCCATAATATAACTGCATATTCAACAGGAATTAATGTTAAACATATGTAGCTATAGCTTGATCAGAAGGTTACAATGACTGCAAGAGTCGAGCGGGATGTTAAGAGTGTCTCTGTTTCTTTTACTGATTATTTTTGGGTTAAAGCATGATTTAAACAGATTCACACTCAATTGCTTTTGCAATAATGCGTTCAAACAAATGTAATCTTACAGTGCTACATTATCAGCATGCTATCTGATTTTGAAATCTGTTATTTTCATCACAAACAAAATTTTTTACAGCAGAAAGCAGCAATTAAAGATTTAATGCTTACAATGTTATTAGTTTGGCATGTGATATAGAGAAAAAAGTTTACACAAAATAGCTTAAGCCACTTTGAAACTCTCCTGTTATTTTTTTAATTATTATTATTTTATATGCTACGTTATGAACATAACATTTCAAACATACTGAAATACTTTATTCACGGAGTGAAGGTGAACGTGTTTCTGGTATCAGTGAGCGTGGAGGGGAAGTTGTTGCTGCTCACAGACTCTGCTGCGAGTGAGAGAGATGTTTCACCGACGAAATGGAGACGACTGCGGGAACACAAGCACGGCACATCCGCCAAAAATAAACCTGCAGCAATGCTCGTTGATCGACTCGCCAAGCTTTACTTTTGTAGGTCGCATGGCAGTAAATAATTCGATAATATGACCATGCAGTCAATACGGATATTTAATAAAAACATTAAAACAAGCAGGGCTGTAAAATAAAACAATAAAAAACGCACGCCAGGTCTACACCGTACACAAGTGGAGCGATCCACCAAAAGACAACAGAACCCAGTGATGGATACACTGGACTCGATCCCCATCAGTGAACTGATGCTCGTTCTGTTTATGATGAAGTTTACTGACAATGTGTGTTGAGATGATTTGACACTATAGTGTGATGTCATCATGTTTAGACATGAATATTGATTTAAAAATCGGTTTATATCATAAATCAGATTTTTTTTTTCTAAAATAAAAAAAAAAACTGGGATTTTTTTTTAGGCCATATGCTATTGCCCAACTTTAAAAGCAAGTAAAGAAGGCTCCCTTTAAAATCACTTCAGTTGTCAATTACTAAAACTCTTTTTTACATCGTGTGAATTTTGTTGATTATAATGAGAGAACGTGAATTTAATCGTGAGGATGTTTTATTAATCCGTCCATTCTTTAGAGTTTCAAAGATTTAATCGTGCAGGTTTAATTTCATTTGTTTCCTGTTTTAGGCAAATTAGGGAATATAATGGGAACGAAATTATAGAGTGCTTCAAGTTTAAACATGCAACAATTTCTTAATCAGTTTACAGACAAATGTCTTTTTTCCAATAAGTTATGTCAAAATAAAGGACAGGTAACGAATAACAAAAATGCATGTTGTTTTATTAAAGGAAAAAATATATTTATATTTAAAATATAAATTAAAATATAGGCATAATATATGAAAATATTGACATTTTGAATATTAATGCATGTAGCCTACTTTTAATGCTCCGATGCAAAGTAAACCACAATTTCTTTTGAATAATATAATGCATAATTAATATAATATAAATAATACTGCACACCTTTTAAATGTGTCAAATCTAAAATATGGTTTAATACCATGTAGCTTAGAAAATATAAGCACAGGCTTGACATTTATCTGCTTGAATTCGTTCTAAGAAATGCACATAACTTCATAAATACCAAACTTTAATCTGTGAATATTAAATATTAAATATATTAAATATTTAAACTAGTGTTATTCTTTCTTTTTCCGTGACTGAAGCAGTCAAATGTAACACATCCGCGAGGCAAAACTGACGTCTATTTGCGAAACTGTGCTTAAATGCACTTGTTTGATAACTTGTGGTTAAAGCGCCACTCAGTGGTCAAAGGCTGCAAATGCACTTTACACACGCCGCGGCGGTAAAAAGGGCCTTTTGAATGGCTACTTACTGTATGTGCAACAGAATGTGTGTGTGTGTGTGTGTGTAAGCATGCTTATTGAGTATTAATTTACTAATTTATTCATTTGTTTTAGTGTCTGTGTTTCTGTGAGCCTATTCTCCATTTTGGATGTCTTTTACTGTCAGCCATTCATCAACAGTAGGTTGGCCTAGACCATAAAAATATACCACCTTTAAGGCCTTAATGTGCTTGAAACCTGTAATTGCTGCTTGCAGCTATATTTGATTATTATAATTTTTTATTTTCTTTTATTTTCTTTCTTTTTTCATGCGTTGCTTTTTTAATTTGGTTTCTTCTTTTTGATTGTTAGTTCATTTGTTGGATGTTTCTATCTCATTCTTTTTTTTTGTTCCTTTGGTTTGTTGTTCCTTTATTTGGTCTTTTCAGTTGTTTGCTGGCTTTGTTTGTGGATATATATATATATATATATGTTAGGGCTGGGCGATATATCTAACGATATGATCATGCGCATTTCGTCAGTAAAGCCGGTTCCCTGATTACCGCTAAATCGCCATCACCTGCTTTCAAATGGAGCGGCATTTAAGAGACAGAACGGTAGATCACTGACAAGCTACGCAATATCGCATTCATTATCGAAGGCGATTCATTTTGGATAATGAACACATTATTGTGTTGCCTGTCAAAATGCGCATGATCATATCGTTAGATATATCGCCCAGCCCTAACATATATATATATATATATATATATTTTTTTTTTTCATTTATTTTTCTGTTCTTTGTTTGTTTGTCTGTACATTTTTCGTTTTGGTTGTTCCTTGTTCCCAGTTGCTTTGTTTTTTGATGATAGGCTATTGGTTTCTTGTTCTGTTTTTTTTGTTTCCTTTGATGTCCATTCATTCTTTCCTTTTGTTATTTTTCTTTAGTTGTTTCATTCCTTTGTTGGGTGGATGGTTTTATGATTGGATTGTCAGTTCTTTCTCTCGTTTATTTTGTCTGTTAATCTTAACATCTGTTCATTATTCCGTTAATTTGCTATTTTATTCTTTCTTTGTCTATTTCTCTGTCTTGTTCATTCCTTACCTCTCTCCTCCAGTTCCTCACCCTCCCTTTGTCTCTTGCTGACTGTATTGATCTGTGTGCGCTTGTGAGTTTGTGTTTAAACAGATCGCCTCACGTGTGGGCAGTGAAGGAGACAGTTAGCAGAGCTGCTTTTCATTTAGCATAACATCTTAATTCCCCATCTCTCCTCAGCCGGAAACGCCAGCTTACTCACCTGGAAAAAACACCATTAACTCCGGCCAGGGAGTCCGTCCTACCTCTCAGGCAGATTTAGACTTATCCTTGTGGATGTGTGTGTGTGCGAGAGGGGTGAAGGTCAGGAGATTCATACTGGTTCCGGGTCAGGGATTGCGTGTAAACCCAGGGCCCTACAGGCAGGATAATCACAGTGTTCCCTCACTATCTCCCACAGTGGATTCCAGTCATTAATCACTGACTCTGGGCCTGTCCTGGTCTCTAACACACCACTTTTCCTCCTCCACCATTTCTAAAAGCATTACTGTATTCACACACAGCTGCTTACTTTACCTTAGTTAACTTCAGAAAGTGCCAACTAAACTTCCTCAAGTTGTCATTTATACATGTTTCCATTCTACTTTAATTTCAATTTTCCTAAAAAAACATGGATTATATGTGTATTAACATTAAAATGCACTCATATTGATCGTATAATTGTCTTTTGTTAAAATCCCAAAGTAACCAAACTCCAGCCTACTGGTTTGCTTCATCCCTCGTTCTTTCCATCCCTCTCAGCTTGACCTTAATTGATAATAATGAGGGAGAGATTATTCTCTCCAGTCTTCCTTCTTGGAGTGGAGGTGGAAATTTCCTTCTGCTTTCGAAATACCAGAATTTGCTTACAGAACTTCTTTTGGAAACCTAAAACAACCTTTCAATTAGTCTATATTTGTGTAATAAACTATTGCCTGGGTTTACTTTCACTAAAACAACGGCGTGGAGGTTACAGTTTTGTGCCGTTGCTTATGGAATATGAATTCTAATCTAAAGTGACATAATATTCAACATTATAATGAAGGGCTCGACTTATTTTATCCTTTGGAAACTGATTGGTTGTTGGACGTTCCATTCAGTCAAACTTGAATTTGATAAAAGATTAAGGACTGATGTGGACTAATGAATTGTGCAGAGAAAGACCAGGAACATGCATTTGAGAAAGTAAACAGGGTGAATTTAGATTTCTCCTGCTGAGTGTGTGAGTGTGTGGTTGGAACTGGACACACAGCAGTTGACCTGCGGAGAGGCTACTCTCCCCCTCAGTCTGGTCAGGGCCTTTTGATTGACTCTTGACAAGCTCTCCTTGCCCTCTCTCCCCAGGCCTCCGCCCGCTCTCTTTACGGAATTGTTAAACAGATCCTCTCCCCTCTCGAACCAACTTGACTGTCCTTCACCCTTCACCCCTGCCGGGAGAGCCGGGTGCATCCGTCTCTGTGTGTGGGAGTGGATGCGACCGTGTTTCACAGCGGGTTATTCAAAGAAAATAATTAGAAGACAACCGAGCTTGTGTGTCTTCACCGGGTGACCCGGTGATGTCTGACTGCAGTGCACTGGAAGAGAAGACGAGGTCAAACCTGGCTGGGTCTGTCTTGTTGTGGTCTGTTTGTTAGAATTTTGGATTTGCTTAGCCGTTCCGTCCCTTTAACTCACAGTTTCTCTCTCCCACATTGATCAGCGTATGGCTCTGTTAGCCGAGCTCCAGTGAGCTGCTATGATGGAGTCGACATGATGTCATCACACTTTATTCTGGGGATCGTTAGAAGCAGGCATCAATTTCCTTCACTCTATAAAAATATCAAAGTGATTAAGCACACCATCGGTTTCCCCAAATATCAATACATACCTCCAGAGCCCGCTTCAAAGGAAACGGCTGGTAAAGCCATCACATGTATCTGTTCTTCTCTGGAACTGCCGGAGAAACAAGGGAGGTTCTCACAACTACTTCAAATCTTTATTGTTGGAAATGGGGAAGTAGAATAGAATGCAACAATAGAACATAAAAAACAGCGCAGAGAATAATAGAATTGTAAAATAATAACAGGCCACACAAATAAAGCTGACAATAACAATAGAATAGAATGGAACACCATAGAAAGGAACTGTAAAGAATAGATTATAACACAATAGACAAAATAATAGATCAAATAAACAAAATAGAATAAATAAAATAATAGAATAAAGCACTAGAAAAAGTTAAAAAGCACTTGTTAAAATAATTAACAATAAAAATAAAACAACATGGAATAGCTGTTTAGATTAAAAATGGAGTAGTTAAACAGAATCTAAAATAATGGAACAGAACACAATAGAATTTAGCAGATTAATGCAGAATAGAATTTAACAGAAAATGATAAAAAATAGTGATTTAAAATGCAAAATAATGAAATAATTCAGTTTGATTGTGCTCAATAGAATTTAACCAGCATAGAAAAATGTAAACTGTAAAATGGAATGGAAAAAGCACTAAAGTAAAACGAAAAGAAAAAAACGAAACCGATTACAACAGATTTTAATAGACCAAAATTGAATAAAATACATAGCACAAAATATGTAACTAAATGGAAGATAACAATAGAATAGAACAGAGCAAAGTACAACAGAATAAAATAGAGTGCAGAATAGATTGCATTATCATAGAACAGGACAAAGCACTACAGAATAGCAGCTTTCAAATGACATAGAATAGATTTATACAATAGAAAACTAGAATAGAACAAAATAGTGAAATATAGTAGACTGGAACAGACAATAAAAGTAGAGAAAATAGAGAAACTGAATATAGCAGAGTAAAATAGAGGATAACAAATGGAAAATAATTATGCACAATAGAATTACAGTTAAATAAAATGAAATATACTGCTAATAAAATAGTATATGATAGAATAGAATAAAGTAATTTAATACAGTAAAATAAAAAAAGATAAAAACAACTGAATTTGACATGATAAAACTGAATAGGATAGATCAAAATACGTTACAGGATGGAAGGTAACAATAAAATAGAATGGAATAGAGTGAAGAACAGTAGATTTAAATAGGAATATAGAATAAAATACAATAGTAAAACATCGCAAAGTTTAATAGAATATATAAGAGTGTTATATAATAATAATAATAATAATAATAATAATAATAATAATAATAATAATAATAAAAAAAACGAGTTACTTACTGTATAGGAACAGTTCACCAAAAAAAAAAAAATGTCATCATTCATCATCACAGAATTTCCATTTTTGTGTGAACTATCCATTTAAGAGCAGAGATGCAGTTGTTAATCAGTACTGTCATATAAAAGCTGGGTTGGTATAGTGTAGTTTTCCTCCTCTCGTGTATATAGAGTCCTGCTCTCTGGAGGGGCCGCTGCCAGCTGGCTCTCGCTTCCACAGGGGGCCGCCTGACTGCAGATGACATGTTTGAGTGCTGGATCAGTCTGTCACAAGCACACACACCAGAGAAGTGCCCTGTGACTCCTTCTTTCTGTCATAAACCCATACGAGTGTCCCACTCCAAGTCAGTCAAGTGCTAGTGATGAGTGTACAACCGGCTGTGTGTTTTGAAGCTCTTCTGCAGGATATGTGCCACCTGGAACGAATCCAGCTGTGGTGGAGAAAAAGAACAGACTCAGGACCTGGAAACATCTCTGAGAACTGAGAGAGAGATCACCTATGTCTAGAGAAATGCCTGACAGCTTACGCACAGAAAATGTCAAATCGTACATCTAGACCAGAGCTAGTCAAGCCATGACAAGAGCCAAGACCATGCATACATGCATGCATATTTAATGTACCTATGTAAATTAATTATTATAAATATGCATGATATTTATTTGTATTCATTTCAATGTTCTAAGCATTTATTTCTATACTACTGTATATATTACTGTTCAGAAGTTTGGGGTATTTAATTGTTTTATTGTTAATAGTTTTATTCAGCAATGTTGCATTGAATTGATTGAAAGTTACATTATATTTAAAAAATATCTTGAATAATAGTGTCAAAATTAGGAGTGTGGAACTTTAAGACTAAAGGAATTGTGATTTGTGGCTCCTGAGCTTCCCATTAATATTAATTCAAAGGAAAGCATGCTAACCAACTATCCAGTCTTAAGCTTTTCCCACATGATTCGACTTTTTATTATAACATCACTCATGTCAGTCTAACCCGCACATAACAGCTTGAGCTTAGAGCTATAACCTGCTAGTTAAACAGCATTTGTGATCCTTCCTGTGAGTGGGTGGGCATTGGTGGGGCTACACTATAAAGGTTAATACAACTGTGTGTGAAAATAATTGCAAATTAAATCGAATTAGTGCTATCCAATCAGCGTTATGAAGACTATCTCAGCGGCATGCTGCGCAAAGCCTTTTTTAATTAAGGATAGAACAATTCGACACTATAAATTAGCAGGAGATTCTTCAAATAAGACGACACTCTCAGATTATCACAGAAACCATCAGCAAACTTTCAGCTGAGCTATGTTTGATTTTGAGGTGAATTTTACCAATAGCATCCGATTGAAGAGGAAGTAATACAACAATGATGCAAATTTCGATGATTTCCTAATTGTTTTTGGCATGTGTGAATGTGTGTGCACACGCTGTGTGAATTGGCTCCCAGCAGCTCGGTGGCGTTAGCATGTTTGTATTGTACAATATTGATCACACACATTGCTATCTGACTAACCTGTCTACTTTAGTGGCATCGCCCTGATGCTTTGAGGAAGTGGGGGTTAAAGGTCATCTGGGTTCATGAGTGTGACACCAGAGACAGATGTGTGTCTTATGAGTGAGAGAGTCAGTCGATCGAAATGAACGTTAAGTCAAGAGGGTGTTTGTCTAGGTCTTAGACAGCCAAATGACCTGCAGACCAATAGAAACCCACTGACGAGAGAAAGAGGGCCATATTTTATCCCCCAGTCGGATCTGAAGAGAAAGATACACTGTAGAAGACATAACTCCAAATAGTGAGCACATCAAAAGGTTTTGCAATTGAAAGAAAACCCATTAAGAAGTCACAAGTTAGATCACCTCAATATCTAGTCCTCTGGTCTAGGTTCCCCTTGACCTGGGGTGTCCATTCCTGCACCTGGAGACCAGCATTCTGTAGATCCTTGCTTCAACCAGCTAAAACACACTTGCACAAGTCTCTGGTATGGCCAGACCAGGCAAAGCTTTAAAAGTAAGCAGGATAATTTTAAACTTAATATAATTCAGAAAATTTGAATTAAGCCATTTTTTATATATAAATAATAAACAGCAAAGGCCCAAGAACAGAACCCTGGGGGACACATTGTTTCAGGGTACAGTAGGAAATCTAAAATCTCGAGCAGAGATGTAAAACGTACTCGGTTACTAAACGTAACCTCGGTTCTCTCTAGAAGAGCGAACGAGTACTGCGTCTTAGCTAAGACGCTACGGGAAAAGTCTCTTTTCACGAAATACTGAAGCAAAAAATTATCCTTAATTTTGTATTTTTGTAAAGCGCATTTGCAGCAGTACACAGCCATAGGCGAGACGGCTCGTTCGCTCATTGGCTTGTTCTGCGGCAACTGCACAGCCTATCGAGCGCGGGCTGATGCAACATCAGACCAATAAGGGCGCTTCGCGCCCTTCTTGCCACTTCCCGCCGAAACGGGTGTGGCCCAACCTATAAAAGGAGCTTGAAAAGGCTGACTCACCTGATTTATTTCATCGCCGAAGCGAACCAGAGTGAATCGTGCGCACGGCAGAGAACGCAGTACTCGTTCGCTCTTCTAGAGAGAACCGAGGTTACGTTTAGTAACCGAGTACGTTCTCTTACGAGAGCTCTCTCGTACTGCGTCTTAGCTAAGACGCTACGGGAACCCAGTGTAAAACGCCGTGCGCGCAGGGATCACACACCAATAAACCTGAAGCAACGCCCAGGATTTACAGTGCACAGTCACCTGAGGGACTCACAGAGAGTCCAGGACAGAAAAGGGAAAAAGCCCTCCGTCCCATATCTAGCAGCATCCGTAGATGCGGCAATATGACGTCACACAGCCGAGGCAAGGCCTGACCAATGTGGCAATGCGGGTCTTACGCAATACTGCCCATATAACAGTCGGCAGCGCATAGCGCTCGTGAACTCAGAATTCCCCTCAGGGCCCTGATTCGCCTATACCGACAGCAGCCTGGCTTGCAAGGCGGGAACCTCCAGGTTATAGAACCTGATAAATGTAGACGGCGAGGCCCAACCTGCCGCCATACATATATCCTGCAAGGAGATCCCAGTAGACCACGCCCACGACGAGGCGATGCCTCTTGTGGAGTGTGCTCTGACGCCCAACGGGCACTGAAGGCCCCTGGAAGCGTAAGCTAACGCTATGGCGTCAACTATCCATCTGGATAGAGTCTGTCTCGAAACAGCCATTCCCTTGGAACGCCCACCGAACGAGACAAATAGCTGCTCCGTCTGCCGAAAGGCAGCAGAGCGAGACACATAAGCTCTTAAAACCCTGACAGGGCAAAGAAGACTCGAGTCTCCATCCTCCCCTGACACCGGCAGGGCAGACAGGGCAATAACCTGAGCCCGAAACGGTGTGTTGAGGGATTTCGGCACATAACCGTGCCTAGGTTTGAGTATGACTCTTGAGTCATTGGGCCCAAACTCCAAGCACGACTGGCTCACCGAGAGCGCGCGCAAATCACCCACACACTTCACAGAAGCGAGAGCCAACAAGAATACTGTCTTGAACGACAGATGCTGAAGGCTAATCGATTGGATAGGCTTGAAAGGGGGACCTTTCAAGGCCTCCAAAACCGCCGCGAGGTCCCACATAGGGACTGACGGAGGTCTGGGAGGATTCAGCCTCCTAGCTCCTCTGAGGAACCGGATGACTAAATCATTCCTTCCTATTGACTGACCGGACGCCGTTTCAGAAAACGCCGCGATGGCAGCCACATAAACTTTGAGCGTGGATGGGGCTCTGCCCTTATCCAACAGCTCCTGAAGGAAGGAGAGGACCTCCGTCACCTCACAACTAAGGGGTGAATAACCTCGAGCTGTGCACCAGCTGGAGAACACCGACCACTTCGAGGCATACAGACGTCGTGTCGACGGAGCTCTAGCCTGAGTGATGGTATTTAGCACTCTCACTGCGAGATCAGCGGGTAACCATTGAGTGCCCATACATAGAGGGACCACAACTCCGGTTGAGGGTGCCAAATCGAGCCCCTGGCCTGCGAGAGGAGGTCTCTCCTCAATGGTACCGGCCACGGGGCGACATCTGCTAACTGCATCAAATCTGGGAACCATGGTTGGTTCTTCCAAAGAGGTGCTACAAGCAGTATTGAACATCTCGTTTCTCTCACCCGTTCTATCACCTGCGGAAGGAGGGAGACGGGAGGGAACGCATAAAGCGGGCAGCACGGCCATCTCCGTGACAGCGCGCTTTCGCTCTTGGAAAAGAACGCGGGGCAGTGAGCGTCTTCGTGGGACGCAAAGAGGTCCACCTCCGCCATGCCAAATCTCTGCCACAACAGCCGGACTGTTTGCGGGTGTAGAGACCATTCGCCCATAGGAACATTGCCTCTGGACAGCCTGTCTGGACCCAGATTCTGCAGTCCAGGCACATGCACTGCTCTCAGCGAGCACACGTTGCGCTGAGCCCAAATCAGGAGGCGTTCCGTCAGCCTGCACAGGTTTCGGGACCCGAGACCGACCTGCCGATTTATGTAGGACACCACGGACATCTTGTCCGAACGGACTATGACGTGGTGATCCTTGATATGGGGACAAAAGCGCGTCAGCGCGTTCTCCACTGCCAGCATTTCCAGGCAGTTGATATGATGGAGCTTTTCCCATTCTGACCATAGGCCAAAGGACGGTCTGCCTTCGAGCAGCGCTCCCCATCCCGAAGTGGAGGCGTCCGTCGACACCATTTTCACACTCGGGGAAGTCCCCAGGCTTACACTTGATCGGTACCAGCCGTTCGCTGTCCAAGGTGCTAGAGCCGCAACACAGCTCTGATCGACCTTGAAATGCAGCCGGCCAGACGCCCACGCTCTGCGCGGCACCCGAGCCTTCAGCCAGAACTGCAGGGGGCGCATGCGGAGCAGGCCCAGCCGCAGAACCGGAGATGCTGAGGCCATGAAACCCAGCATCTTTTGACAGTGTTTGAGCGACACAGTCGCGCCACCGCGGAAAGAACTCGCTGCACGCTGAATGCCCATCGCGCGCTGTGGTGACAGCCGCGCCGTCATGGAACACTAGTTCAGAACTATACCCAGAAACAGGATCGTCTGACTGGGGTTCAGCGAACTCTTCACCCAATTGACACTGAGGCCGAGCTTCTCGAGGTGATCGAGTAAAACGGCTCTGTGGTCCATGAGCTCCGCTCATGATCGGGCCAGAACCAGCCAGTCGTCCAAATAATACAGCACTCGTGTGCCTCTGAGTCTAAGAGGAGCGAGCGCTGCAGCCATGCACCTCGTAAACGTACGAGGAGCTACGGACAAGCCGAATGGCAGGACTGCAAACTGGTATGCCTGGCCCTCGAAGGCGAATCTCAAATATCGCCTGTGGTTTGACGCTATCTGTATTTGAAAATACGCGTCCTTCAGATCTATTGACATGAACCAGTCCCCTCTGCGAATCTGCGCGAGGAGCTTCCTGGTCGTGAGCATTTTGAAACTGCGTTTCATCAATGCCTGTTCAGCTGTTTTAGATCCAGTATGGGCCGGAGACCCCCGTCTCTCTTGGGCACCAGAAAGTATCTGCTGTACAGCCCCCCCTCGCTTTGAGACACAGGCTCTACAGCCCCTTTGCTCAACAGTTTTGATATTTCGGCCCGAAGTATGTGTGCTACTTCTGTTTTGACCGTAGTTTCGACGCGCGCTGAAAAGCACGGTGGGCGTCGAGAAAACTGTAGCGTGTAGCCTCTCTTTATAATGCCTAGCACCCAATCCGAAACCCCTGGAAGCACTGACCATGCATTTGCATGAATGGCTAAGGGCTGGATGCGAAACGCGCTCTGTTGACTGGGCAACGGCGGCGCTCGAGTGTGCTGCGCATCTGAGGCGGGGAGCGCGTTGATCACAGCGGGCAGATCGCTCTTCCTCGACCCCGTTCCGGCGCTTAACCGACTGGAGGGAGGCTGAGCGGGTCCCGTGGGACTCGATATATCTGCGAGTAACCGTGGGCTGCATGTGTGCACTTTTACCACTTTAAACTCGCTGTCTGCCTGTGCAGAATGTACGTGCATGGGCCTCGTTTTTACAGAAGCCCCGCGCCGTATGTGACATAGTGTATGTGGGCACTGGGAAGTGGGCACGTTTACTATGCGGCGCGCTCGACCGATCTGTGTCGATCTTATGTGCGCTAGCCCTGTGTGCAGGGCTGTGCTTATATGTGGAGATGGGCACTGGGTAGTGGGCATCGTCACTGCATTTATAGCACCATCGGCCGTGGCCGGACGAGCACGCACGGGTTTCGTTTTTACAGAAACCACATGACGCGTGTGACATAGTAATAGTGGGCACTGAGGGGTGGGCACGTTTACTATGCAGTGTGCGCGACCGACTTGAGTCGACATTATGGGCGCAGGCCCTGTGTGCAGGGCTGTGCTTACATGTGGAGATGGGCACTGAGGAGTGGGCATCGTCACTACATTTATAGCACCATCGGCCGTGGCCGGACGAACGTGCACGGGTTTCGTTTTTACAGAAACCACATGACGCGTGTGACATAGTGATTGTGGGCACTGAGGAGTGGGCACGTCTACTATGTAGTGCGCGTGATCGACTTGAGTCGCTTTTATAGGCGCGAGCCCTGTGTAAAGGGCTGTGCTTATATGCGGAGATGGGCACTGAGCAGTGGGCATCGTCACTTCATTTATAGCACCATCGGCCGTGGCCGGGACACCAGAAATTACACCTTTTTCGGGAAATATCTGGGTAGCCGTGATAACGGTTTTCGTGTGCAGGCAAGCGGGCAACCGTACAGGCTTGCGCATTGCAAACAACGCTGAAACAGTCACAATCTCTGGAAACTGAAACAGCGGCGCGCTTAGGTGAGAGCCCGGCCGCAGCGGAACTCGTACACCGGCGCTTCGATGAAGCAGCCATCGTGTGTAGTGCCGACGCAGCGTCATGCAGCATGCGTAGATGGCTTTCCCAGGATGGCTTCGGGGCTCCCGGCCTCACCGTAATCCTCTGCCGCGGTCCCCGCGGCGCGGGGCGACGGCCAGTAGAGCGAGAACGGGGGTCTCGAGCTGCGTTGCTGAAGCTGTTGTGATAACGGCTTTTGTGTGCAGGCAAGCGGGCAACTGTGCAGGCTTGCGCATTGCAGAAAACGCTGAGACAGTCACAATTCCTGGAACTGAAACAGCGGCGCGCTTGGGTGAGAGCTCGGCCACAGCGGAACTCGTACACCTGCGCTTCGATGAAGCAGCCATCGTTAGTAGCGCCGACGCAGCGTCACACAGGAGGCTTTAGATGGCAACACCGCTTTTGCCGCCGTCCAGCAGAGGGCGGACAAAGGTGCGTCGCTATCGCCTGTTCCACCGGCGGAAGTGAGTGGTAGTTCCTGTTTTTAGCATCATCAGTGTGGAGAATGCTAGTGAGACAGACGAACGAGTTCGTGCTGAATATGGAGCGTTCCAAGCCTTCGCCACCTCTTCGTGAAGCTCAGGAAGAAATGAGGCGGGCTTTGAGAAGTACGCTCATCCGAAAGGGAAATACCATCCAGCCGGGAACGAGAGGGGGGGGCGCTGGTGCAAACCACTCGCGGCCGAGACTCATCGCGGCCAACACGATCATTCGCCCCGGCTCCTTCTCGATGTCAGCTCGTCTGCTGGGCTTCTGAGCAGAAGGCGCGAGATCCTCGGAGCTCGCCCAGCCCTCACTGCCCGAAGCTAGCAGAGAGCGCGTGTCCTCTTCCCCCGACGCGGCCCTGAGATCGACTTCCTCGGACGACGCGCCGGCAAACAGCGGGCGCTGCCCACCGGGAAGCGATGCAGGGGGGGCCGGTGAAGCAGGGCGAACCGGCGAGCTCGGTTGAGCTGAAGACGGTTCCGGAATCCGCTGGAAGCGATGCTTTTACGGCGCCTCAGCGCAGCGGAGAATGCAGGCTCAGAGAAAAAGGCCAGGCGAGTCCTCAGAGTCACCATGGCAACAGCTCGCAGTGGGGGCATCCGCCGTCAGCGAGCGAGCGCTGCATGATCTTCACCCAGGCAGGAGACACAGATGACGTACCGGTCTCCCTCGCTGAGTGGGGCTCTGACGAGCCGCAGGAAGGCATCTTAAAAAAGACGCGAGCTCT
Organism: Carassius carassius; assembly: GCF_963082965.1. Lineage (NCBI taxonomy): Eukaryota > Metazoa > Chordata > Actinopteri > Cypriniformes > Cyprinidae > Carassius > Carassius carassius. Next base: position 17,438,511 of record NC_081804.1, read on the forward strand.
TTTACGAGTGTGTGTCGCAGGGCGAACACACACACACACATAAAGAACAGCTTGTATATAACAGGATTGAAAGGATATAGGCGCCGGATAGCGCAGCAGGAACGGCAATGGAAGGCGGCGATGCCAGCAGCTTCAGAATGGCTCGTCCTGCTGATGTGCTTTCTCAGACGGCGCTTGCTTCCTCCGTGATCCAGCGATGCGTGAGCTTCGCTGAAGAGATGAAAAATCAGGTGAGTCAGCCTTTTCGAGCTCCTTTTATAGGTTGGGCCACACCCGTTTCGGCGGGAAGTGGCAAGAAGGGCGCGAAGCGCCCTTATTGGTCTGATGTTGCATCAGCCCGCGCTCGATAGGCTGTGCAGTTGCCGCAGAACAAGCCAATGAGCGAACGAGCCGTCTCGCCTATGGCTGTGTACTGCTGCAAATGCGCTTTACAAAAATACAAAATTAAGGATAATTTTTTGCTTCAGTATTTCGTGAAAAGAGACTTTTCCCGTAGCGTCTTAGCTAAGACGCAGTACGAGAGAGCTCTCGTAAGAGAACTGTCTATCACATAGGTATGAGGAGAGCCGGGAAAGAGCAGTACCAGATATACCCACAGCCGAAAGACGAGAGATAAGCAAATCATAAGAGATGAAGTACCACCAACAGTACACATTTTGTACATCACTCTTATCTGACACACCTACATTAGGTTTTGGAGTCACTACTAACAGGCTGATGAGTAGATCCAGATGAGTTTGATTATGTTAGCATGCAAAATTACAGGAATATTCCAGGACCAAGGTTAGGACAGCTGCTCTAGAGTTTCAGAGTAGATCTCAAAGTCTGCAATCAAAAGTCAGAGATCTCATTATGAACTCATACATCCATCCATCCATCCATCTTTTCCTCTGTAGAGTGTTGAATTTTGAAGCCTAAATACAATCAACAGAAGAAAAAAAAGAGCTAAACGTAGGCTATCACCAACGAACACCATGGTAGCTTTCAATGTCACCACCACTGAGCTTCTGACAACCATTTAACCTGTTAGCCTGCACCCCGACGCTGGCATACAACTTGCACATGTCAGTGTTTACGAATAGATTAAATGAAATGGGAGAAATTTAATCTAGACAAACTATATATCATTATAAAGCTCTAAGCCTCAAGCATCGACGACAGTTCGCTGTTTTTCAATGGAAAGCTTATAAAGACTGTATTTACTAGATTTGTGTAAGCAGAACACATCAAAACATAAACAATGGAAACGCTGTACATACCAGATCCGTCGTAATAACGAGTCATAAACACATCCACAGCTGTAAATCCCGGTTTAGTTAGAAAGGTAAGGGTCCACTGAACGACATCTCATGAAGCACGTTTAGTTCAACGAAGAAATAACGTTGTAATATGGATCATAATTCCTTTGTTTACGTTTCAGTTATTCAGCGACAGAACTTTTTGCGTCCATTATTGAATAACTCACGGTCAGAAACTGCGTCTTGGTAGTAAAAAAAAACGTTTTTGCAGTGTACAGTGTAAACAGAATGAGGCGATCCACTGGAAAAAAAAGTGAATGAAAGATAGTATATTTGAAAGATAGTATATTTGAATTTTGGCGCTCCCTCGTGACGCGCTCTGACGCACCTGTCAGCTGATCGAGGCGGAACTTATAGCGATCGCCTTTTTCTTTGTTTCTTTTATTTTTCAACAGTTTTTATATATGTGAGAGTGTATTTTATGTTGAATGTGAATGTGTCTGCATGATTACCATCTGTTTTAGTGCAAATCAGCCCAAATCAGCTCGCTATTACTGAATGGTCACGGCTATCAAAGTGAACGCGTCTATATGAATAGAGAGAGTGGATTATTTACTTTATGGCACATTTGTGTTATTACCATCTGTATAAGTGGCCATCAGCACATCAGCACTGATTTGCATCGTAATTCATTGTAAATGCTGCATTTCTAGCAATCTCAGATTTTCTGTATTGGCAAACAAAGTTAATATTTTTTTAATATTTCTCATTATTCTTATTTTTCTTACTCAAATTATTCTTATTGTATTTTTCTAGTGCTCAAATAAATCACTTATATGATGTCTAAGTTTCTGTCTAGTGTTTTATAATTGAAAAAAATCTATGCAGTGGTATGTTTTCTGACTAAATAGTTTGTAGAAGCCTTCAATACAGTTGTTTAAAATTTTTTTTTTTTTTTATTTGGGGGGGGTGGGGGGTGTAGACATAATCTCAAAAAAATATTTGCCGGAGTCTCATTTTTCATGATATCTTATTCAGATTTGAAATAAAAACTCATGAGACGTGACTTTCAACCCATTACTTTTCTAGATTGCTCCAGGACTGATTTCAAGAATTTTTATATAAAAAAAAAAAAATATTTAAGTTTGGTAAAAAAAAATGTAAAGGCACTTCAGTGTCTATAACTTTTAATATTTTTGAGCATTATCAAATCTGGTTGATAAAAAAAAAAAGTAAAGCCCAAAGGGTCTTCTTTCCAAAGACACCAAAATTATGTTTGTAACACACTGAAGTAGGAAACTGTTACAATTTTAAGTTAGGTAGAGCACTTTCAGCTGTGAGTCCCATAATGGGGGTCAGGTTAACAGGTTAAGTCATTATTCAAAAAAACCCATTGACTTTGGTATGTTGGAACCAGAACTTTTAAAACGTCATCTTTGCAGCACTCTAGTTCACCTTTGAATTGTAGGTGAAACTGAAGCAAACCTATAGCAACATGGGGAAAATGTGCAGACTTCATACAGAAAGGCCTCCTGGCTCAGCTGGGACTCGAACCGGGGACCTTCTTGCTGTGAGGCAACAGTGCTAACCAGGGGCGTAGATTACAAGGGGGACGTGTCCCCCCACTTTTAATATCACGGAAATTCGTCCCCCGCACTTTTTCTGGGAAGTGTGTTCATATAGAGGTTTTCAAGAGCTGGTGTGAATAAATATAGATTTAAACTCAAAGAGACAGGATAGTCTGCGCATGACCTGATGTTTTTTTCGGACCAAAAAGGAGAAATGAACATCACAGAGTTAAACTCTCCTGCAGTGTGTGTTTCATTCATACTCGAAGCCAGAGGGCGCTCTCGCGCTGAAAGTCATAACAGGAAATTCCTAATATGGGCAAAAGCTGTTGTTTTCGGTTTTGTTTTTTTCAAGTCCAAAAAAATCTCCAGCAGGTGATAAATGAAGTATAAGAACAATGCAGTGCTAATTGACATAGCATTTATTACAGTATAGAAACTATTCTGCCTTATTATGTGAAAAAAAGTGTTTGTAGAATATAAACAAATCATTATTATTTGTTATTGTCCAGCAGTTATAGATTTCTAAGCCAAAAAAAGAAAAGATAGAAATTAGAGAAAATTGAGTTGCCTTTAGTATCCACTACCAGTCAAAAGTTTTTGAACAGTAAGCTTGTTAATGTTTTTTAATTCTCTTCTGTTCACCTACCCTGCATTTATTTGATCCAAGTACTGCAAAACAGTGAAATTTTGAAATATATTTACTAGCCTATTTAAAATAGCTGTTTTCTATTTTAATATATTTCAAAATGTAATTTATTGAGATTTCAAAGCTGAATTTTTTTTTGCATCATTACTCCAGTCACACGATCCTTCAGAAATAATTCTGATATACTGATTTGCTGCAAAAAAAAAAAAACGAAAAGAAAAAAACTCTTATTATGATAACGTTGAAAACAGCTAAGTTCAGAAGAGCAGCATTTATCTGAAATAGAAATCTCTTGTAAAATTATGTCTTTACCAAATTTGGATCAATTTAAAGAATCCTTGCTAAATAAAGGATTAACTTCTATAATTTATTTAACTATATATATATATTATATATATATATATATATATATATATATATATATATATATATATATACAGTACAGACCAAAAGTTTGGACTCACCTTCTCATTCAAAGAGTTTTCTTTATTTTCATGACTATGAAAATTGTAGAGTCACACTGAAGGCATCAAGGGCTATTTGACCAAGAAGGAGAGTGATGGGGTGCTGCGCCAGATGACCTGGCCTCCACAGTCACCGGACCTGAACCCAATCGAGATGGTTTAGGGGTGAACTTTCAAAACATAAAAAATCTTACAGTTAAAAAACTGTTGACTTTTATGCTATATAGATTACAGAAATGTTATATTATTATGAAATCACACACACACACACAGACGGTAGGCCATATATATATACATATATATATATATATGTGTGTGTGTGTGTGTGATTTCTGTCCCCCTCACTTCTGAAAAGACGGCTACGCCCCTGTTGCTAACCACTGAACCACCTTCTCCAAACTAAACAATTTGCAAAATTTTGGAAAAAGTAAGGTAGACTGCGACAAAGGAGGGTCGTAAACCAGGTGGCAAAATAAAAAGCAATCATGAGCATCACAGCACATGCGTCAACTGCTAGACCATGGCTCCGACAGCAGTGTTCGCTCGGGCAAGTGCTGACCATCAACAGCTCTTTCAGTCCAATGGTTTCAAGCAGCTTACGTCGTCGTCAAGTGCATCTGCTTTCAATAGCCTGTCCAGACAGATTTCAGCTCTAAAAGCTGCCTGTCACCAAAAGCTAAATAAAACGGTTCAGGGCAGAGGAGGTTGAGGATGGATCAAAGATCAATAAGGCCAAAAGAGACAACTCTCGTCCCTCCCCTAACAGTAAACACATGCATTTAAATCAGCCATTCACTGGCTGCCGTAACTATGACAAATGATGTTGTATGTAATTTTTTTCTATTAACATAAAGTAATATAAACTGAAGGACACTAGTCTATAGAGGGAGTTAGCAGCTAATGTTCCGTATCAGATGTGGACAATGTCAGGGCTGAATACAGATTACGTAGTGTCCTTCCAGCCCCCAGGGAATTACGCTTTGACACTGAATTGGCTGCCAAGTGTATTAGTGCAACTCACTGGTGCCAGCCATGTCTTCACTGGACTATTAACCCCTCTGCTCCAGAGACCTGCACAGTCCTGCGTCCTAACCTCGTCCTAGCTATCACAAAGGTGCTCGTATCCCCTACCCTTTACCCCTGAGAAAGATTGTAAGATGGGGAACCATTTTTTTCTCTGCAAGACACGCGGGTCTGTCAGTCGTGTCCATGGTGAAATCAATCCAGCCTTGTCTTGCAATAACCTCTAGATATTCATGTTTGTCAAACAGCTTAAGCGGTCTCGTTCAAAACTGTATTTCTTAGGGTTAAACTTTGAGGTTGTGTGGCAAATTGCAAATCTGAATGTACTGAATATTTCAGAACGCTGAAGAGATGTGTCTGCTTTTGTTTTACTGTCGGTAAGGTTGCCAAAGACAGGGAAGGAACAGAGAAAAGGTGGGAAAGTGGATAGATACGTATTAGCAATGAGTAAGTTGGGGATTGTAGCAGCGTCTCAGATGGAAATCCATCATACATGCTGGTGATATGATGAATGCGGTCCTCATGAGCTTTGGCATGCTGACAGTAGGGGAGGAGTTCTACCACTAAAGCTCTTCTTCTCCAGTTCATCTACACTTGAGGACTTATACACATCTCAATATCCCAGAATCCATCATTGCGCATGGATCTCATCTGTTGGCCATCTGTCGACAGACAGTGCAGGGTTTTGACTTTGTAACAATTAGTTCTTGGAAATGTACTCTTTGTATTCATGTCGGTTTCATGATACAATATCTGTCAATAATACCTGGGTAATAACCCTAAACCTAATGTTAACCCATGTAATTACCTTATAGTACCCTGTACTTTTTTACAAGTACAAGTACACTGTAAGTACACGTACTGTAAAATGTCAGTGTAACCAAAATTACAATGAGATTATACCAGTTTTAAATTGTTGTCATTTTGACATCAAGGCTGTAGTATCACACTGACTTTATGCCCCTCAAAATATATCAAAATTAATTTTGGTTTAGATTAGGGAATACGCATTCACTGTGAACTAAGAGTTTTCCCTTAGGATACTGCTAATTTGCTGTTTATTAATAGTTAGTAAGCTAGTTGTTAAGTTAAGGTATGAGGTTGGGATCTAAAATATTGTCATGCAGAATAAGGCATTAATATGTGCTTTATAAGTACTAATAAACAGCCAATATGCTAGTAATATGCATTAATAGTGAGAATTTGTCCCTAAAAAGTTTTAATAGACAAATTAAAAACACATCATTCATATTTAAGTCATCATATGTATGTATGAATTGCATCTGACTTCATGGAAATCATAAAATGCAAATGGCTGAAGTCCAGTCCTGGACTGATACGTCTTTATCCTTTTCCTTTTGTTCTCACCTTTCTTATCATGTTGTTATCAAGCAGTATTATTGTGTTTGTGTTGCTGTCTGAGCACCCTGAGGGCTGCCAAGTGCCTCTGGACACGTCTCTTTTGTAACTGATGGGATATGCAATGTAAATCAGCCAGTTTTTTCACAAACAGGATAATCCAATTGTTGCTGTATCCAGAAGTGCAATGAATCATTATTGAAACTGTGGTGAGTGCTATTTGTGAAGGGAAGCTTGAGTATCAAAGCTTCACTTCAATAAAAGATGTTAGGTGATGATGTATATGAACAAGTAAAGTCCGGGTGAATAGATATTGATATGCCATAATCAGATGATTATTTAATCATTCAGACTTGCTGATCTGAATCTGAATTAAAGGGTGAAATGGTGAAATCCCTGCTGATCCCCAGTCTTAAGTGCACAGGAGGTAATGTGTGTTTTCGGTTGAAGTCTATGGTTCAGTTCTCACCTCTCAGACGCCCCTCTCCATTAGAGTGTGTGCTAACCTTGCAACACCAGGTTGACATCCTCATTTTTCACCTGGCTACTACCTTCCCCACTATCCTCCGCCTCCGTGATCTTTTCATCACTCTATCCCACCTTTCCAAGCCACAACAGTAGCAACCAGAAGGACCACTGTGGAAATAACAATGACTTACATTTTATATTTACATGTAATTATACTGACTTAAAGTCATCGAATCTGAAATTGACCGTATTTGCTTATTTAACAAACGTTAAATGAGCCTTTAGCCAACAGCTGTGCTATTTCTCAACAATCAAACAGCTATTAATGCATTGGCTGCTGTTATATATAATGCAGCCTTTATAAAATGTTGCCAGAAAAAAACACCAAAATGATTTAAATGGTTGTTAAATTACAGTAGTTACAGCAAAAATATAATAATAATAATGCACTGAAACTAATAAAGAAGCATTGCCATAATGCAAGATCCTTACGAAAGTGAACTTGACCTTCCATTCACAAAGAAATTCATTTTTATTCATTTTTATAACCCCTCTAGTCATTCTTAGTTTATTAGTTAATGTCTATAGAGCAAGAACATAACTGCACACCACAGAATCCAAAGAAAGCCTTATTGTTAATTGTAAATTGAAATAGTTTGAGCTCATGTTGAGACATTGTGACAGGAAGTGATTAAACGTGGCGGTCAGTCAACTCTCTGCTCTGTCGAAGTGCTGAGGAAGCGTTTCAGAGTTCTGTTGAGCTCCTTTTGATGTCTGTTTTTACGAGGTGATGCAACCCGGCTGATGCATATCTTAATGCACCTCAGGATCTTCTGCGTGGTGAAAGATGACCTTCCACTGATAAAGAGATTCATCACCTCACATGTAAAACCAGACTCCCTCTTATTAGGTTTCTACAATATGTGCGTCCCTCTCCAAAGCCGAGCTGTTACATCATCAATCAATCAAACAGGCTAGAACAAATCTAACAGAAGCTCTACTGAGTGATTAAGAGTGTGTGGCAGACGCTTCCACAATATACTGCTTTTGTTTTGTGACTTGGGCCTTTTCAATCTGAGTGTGTGTGTGATCCATCAGAGAGCTTTATGATGAATCGTCGTGTCCTTCAGGAAGTGCCCTGAACGCTCAGACACTCGCTCTACTCTCCCACGAACACTACAGGCGTGTGATGGAGATGCTAGTCCCACACTGGCGGTATGCTAAATGGAGAATACATTACAGAAGTGACAGAGGACTATTTTTCTTTCCATCGTTATCATTTATCTGTTGAAGTTCATTGTTGGACTTCCCAGACTGACAAGGTAAAGATGTATGGATGAAGTGTTGAAGTGTTCTACACAAATGCTTTATTTATTTATTTCCACATGAGGATCACTTGTGTTATTCAAGGTTTCTTGCAACTGGTAAAATATAGTTTTTCTAGACAATTTGTTCAATCTCATCGAGTCCTATTAAATGTGGTTTTAGTACTATACCTTTAAGACATTTAAAATAATGGCATAAAACAATTTTTGTACTGTTCTGTTATCGGCAAAGTGAAATTGCTAAATTTTCTGTCTTGTGCTCGTCTCCATCAAATTGGCCTTTTGACGATAAAAATTGTGCATTAATACACTAATTTAAATAAAACACGGTAGCCAGATTTTATTTATTAATTTATTACATTACAGAAGAAGTTTATCACATTTCTGATTTAGCTGATGGAAATGCTAATTATAACAAACATTTTCAAGTGTCAATATCATCCGTTTAATGTATCAATGTCTTCAGTGTTACATATACTTGGATATATTATATATACATTGCATATTACTGTGTAATGAGACTTCTTAGTACATTAATATTTCCTAATTTAATAATACTAAATTATTTATGAAATTAATAAACAATAAGCTGGCTAATTTCAGTTTTGGGGGACATGTGAAGATGCAGAATTTGTGATGTGAAAGATGAAAGATGCAGAATTTATGATGTATGCACAATTCTGTATGGCTGAAATGTGTATTTGTCTTCTGAAAAGAAAATAATGTATGCAATAGATGAGTTCCCATACACTTCTTGCACTGTTCTGTTCTGTTATCAAAAAAAAGAGAACAACAACAGCAAAGTTTGAATGTAGGCCAATAAATATATAAAAATAGTTGCATTGCATTTCACAAACATTAAACCATTTTCAGAATTGATAATTTGTTTGTTCATTACACTGCATATGATGTACAAATGAGCACTTTTATGGGAACAACACTATGGTTACGGACACGTAATTAATTATGTGATGTGATTCTATGTTTATTTACATTTAAACACTTTTTGTTTGCACAAAGTGTTTCCAAAGTAGTTTTTTGCAACATTCGAAGTTGATTCAAAAAGTTAAGTTAATGAAAAAAGATTGTGTCGACACTTTTCCTCATACAAAACCATCAAAAAAATCATGAAAAATAAGTTGTATAAACTGCTCTTATGATATAGTTCACAGACCCTTGTCGCTATATGCTTTAATTGTACGGAAAAGAGCAGCATGAACATGTTGGAAACTTTTTAGGACCTTTTGCACTTCTATTAAACTGCTTCATGCAAAGTTGTTTGGCCATTGGCTTTACATTTCCATCCATCTCCTCCTTAAAGGGTTAGTTCACCGAAATATTAAAATTATGTCATTAATGACTCACCCTCATGTCGTTCCAAACCAGTAATTGAACTGAATCGTTTTAAACTGTTCGCATCTCCAATACACATTAATCGACAAATGACTTAAGCTGTTAACTTGTTTAATGTGGCTGACACTCCCTCTGAGTTCAAACAAACCAATATCCCGGAGTAATTCATTTACTCAAACAGTACACTGACTGAACTGATGTGAAGAGAGAACTGAAGATGAACACCGAGCCGAGCAGGGTGAAGCAGACCGGCACACAGAGTGTCTGAACTGAACCAGTTCTTGACTCGAGAAAGAGTCAATATTTCGTTCATTATCTGGCTCGGCTCGGTGTTCATCTTCAGTTCTCTCTTCACAGCAGTTCAGTCAGTGTACTGTTTGAGTACATGAATTACTCCGGGATATTGGTTTGTTTGAACTCAGAGGGAGTGTCAGCCACATTAAACAAGTTAACAGCTTAAGTCATTTGTGGAATAATGCGTATTGGAGACTGAAACTGTTTCAAACGATTCAGTTCGATTTGGTGAACTGGTTCAAGAAGATCCAGTTACATCGAATGATTCGTTCGCGAACCGGATATTACTATACTGCAGTGAACGCGCTCACAACAGACACGGAAGAGAAGACAATGCTGAATAAAGTCGTAGTTTTTGCTATTTTTGGACCAAAATGTATTTTCGATGCTTCAAAATATTCTAACTGACCCTCTGATGTCACATGGACTACTTTGATAATGTTTTTCTTACCTTTCTGGACATGGACAGTAGACCGTACACACAGCTTCAATGGAGGGACTGAGAGCTCTCGGACTAAATCTAAAATATCTTAAACTGTGTTCAGAAGATAAATGGAGGTTTCACGGGTTTGGAATGACATGAGGGTGAGTCATTAATGACATCATTTTAATATTTGGGTGAACTTACCCTTTAATGAGACAGAAATGTTTGTACCATTGAATTATTCCATCTGCTGTTTCTTTCTTATGTCACCTGGGAAATCCTCTTTAAAGTGCTTGGACATGTTTCATCAGCAACTATGTCCTGTCTGGACAAACTACTCATGTATTTCCTGAACCCAGCAAACAGATGAAAAAAAAATTATTAAAAATTATCTATTATGAATGATTAATTCAATATTTATGAATATTTTAAATCTCCTAATAAATTATCATGTATGCAATTAAGTTCCACATTTATCCGCGGATGCAGAGAGGGCGAGTGTTTAGTTGAAAAGTACGCTGAATTACATGATGTTACATTGGTTGTATTTTGACATATGATTTATCCTGCTATGAAACCGTTTTATGCTGGCCATTATTCAATCTATAAAAATGTGTGGATTTTCTCAGAGCTCAGGTCTGATGCTGCACCTCTGGCATACAAAGTAGCCGCTCTTTATAAATCCACATACTGACAGTCTATTTGAAGCAGAAGTAGATACTCTTTATGGGTGAGCTGATAAAGTCCTGTTAAATAACTACCCAAAGTAAAGTTTGCCTCGTTTTTCATTTTGTGTACTTTATTTTCATTTATGCATTCATTCTACATTTGAAAACACATTTGAAGTGGTTATTAAAACACGTCTGACGTACAAAAGCTATACAAGCACTTTGGTAATTAAAAAAGAACTTGTAAATAATAAATAAAAGGAGTAGGAGAGTTTAGCATTTTGCAACAAGAGAGGCGCAGTTTCTTGCATTACCATAATGAATCTGAGGGAGCTGAGGGTCTCGTCTAGTACTGAAGTGTAGGTTTGTTTCATTTAACTAACTATTAACTATGATTTTTTTTTTTACCTCAATAAACTGCTAATTTAATGCTTATTAATGGTTAGTAAGGTAGTTGTTAGTTTAGGTATGGGATTTTAGATTAGGGGATCTAAGATATGCTCATGCAGAATAAGGTATTGATACGTGTTAATAAACAGCCAATATGCTAGTAATATACATGCTAGTTAATAGTGAGAATTGGTCCCTAAACTGAAGTGATACCCTAAGATTAATAATAATACTCACTCTAAATTCTGCATATTTTGTCCAGACCCTGTAACTTCTAAGTCATTGCATTTAGTCATTGCGTTTCCATTCAGACCCCTTGTTTATGCTTCACATTTCTGATAGCACAGCATTGCTGCCAGTGTTTGCTAGTGTACATTTCCCCGTATGAAAGGCCTTGTGGTTGTAACATGTGCCACATGCAATCGACTGCGGCTGAAGTGTCTCAGCTTGAATCATCCACTTGAGATCAGCGTTCTCATAGAGAGTCACAGCGTCCCTCAGCCCAGCTCGTTATTACACCGTTTAACGAGACGCACGGCACAATGCTGCCGCTCGGGCCTATGGGATCTCTGTGTACATTATCCCTCAGAAGGGCCTCACAGAAGCTGACAGGAGGATGTAATATATCTCAAAACAATAGATCCAGTTTAAGAGGCGTATTGATTCAAAGCTATCGCACCCATCATCATTACCATTATCTGTTGGAGAGATAGTCCGTCCCCGCATTGCCATGCTGAAAACGGCGGGTCCGTTCAGAGCCTCGTCGCTCCACTCGCTAACCTCCTGCACTGTTTTAATAATCCTTAAAGGTGCTGCTCTGGCTTTTAAAAGAAATGAGTTGGGTCTGAGGAGGACTTTAACAGGAGAAGAAGCCATTGAAACGCCAGCTAAACGGCCCCGCTAACGCCTCCGGCCCCTGCGGAGCAGCTCAATACCATTTCCAACCTTTTAACTCACTCAAATTAAGTTTAGGCGTCCTTCAGGATGCCTGACTTTATTCATCCCCCATTTAGGGTCCATTGAAAAGAGCGCCACTCCCCGTGCAACAAACTGCTGTGAGCAATACGATATCTATTAGATTACAGTGCCAGCACTTTGCTCTAACGGCTAGCGAGGTGGGCCGCCGCGCACAGCGATATTGTGGCTTTCATACGGGTTTAGGTGCTTTGTTATGTGAAAGGCTTTTAATATGAGGTCTTCCTAATCTGATTTGTTAAAGAGATCCTTTAGCTAATGTTGTGCATTAGAGAGACAGCTGTGGCGATGTTGAGCGCTTCATTAAAAGAATGGGAAAGCGGTGGTTTGACTGCTTGTTTACTAACATGAAACGATGCAGAGGCAGAGTAAATATCGTTTATCTAACTGGCAGAAGCTGATATGAATTGATATCTTTTGTTGTCACGCTTTGTTACGAAGCGAGCTCACATTGTTTACCCAGGCACTCATGTAAATTAGACTGTTTTTGTCAAAGCCAAGCAGAAATAGTTCACCCAAAAATGACAATCTGCTGAAAATGTACTCACTCTCAGACCATCCAAGATGTAGATGAGATTGTTTCTAATTAGATTTGGAGAAATGTAGTATTCCATCACTTGCTCACCAGTGGATCATCTGCAGTGAATGGGTGCCATCAAAATGACACCATTCGAGATTAGCATGGATAAACAATGGTCGTTTCAGTTTTTAAGAGTGCTTTCAGACTAGAGCTTTTTGCTGAGTCAGAGTTTGGCGCGGTTAGGTGATTCGAAGAATGTTTTCTGCCTTCGCTTTTCGGTTTCAAAATCTCAACCTACATGGTCATCAATATCAGGCTTTTAAAACATGGTCACCATCAGTGGTCCGTCCTCTTTATAGTCAGCTTTCAGCACGGCCGTGGAAAAACAGCTTGACTTGACATGGGTGATGGGTGATTTGCAAAGAGGACAAGTGCATTAGAATAAAACCTCAACGGTGATCCTTCAAGCTGTCAGCCATGCATATTTCATTATTTTCATAAATCACTGGGCTGAGATGTCTCCCTCTCTCACTCTTTCTTGAGCGACAGACTGATGGCCTCTATTCATAACAGCCCATGGCTGAAGGTAAACTGCCTCTGCTCCGGTCATTGTTAAGTGTTAAAGATGATCTCCAGCCATCTTGCTCTTTTCCACACACTCTCCATCTCTGTCTCTTTTCATTGAAGCGTGTTCTTTACAGGCTTATACCTCTGTCCCACATTAGATAAACTGAGTTATTTTAGGGAGGCTGTGTATGGGACATACAGCAGCTTCATTTTCACCTCACCACATTTTCACTAACATTTAGTTTGTTCTGTTGTCCAGCCTATGTAATTGGCAGTGTCATTTTGTTCTGTTGTTTATTTATAAGCATTGAATTTTGTTTTGCTTTTCATTGTTTCTTTAGGTAACACTTTAGAACAGTGAACACATTCTCTATTAACTATTAAGAGTTTTCCTTGGACAAACTCTTACTTTGCTGCTTGTTAAGGTATTTGTTAAATTTAGGTACAGGGATGGATTCGGGATCTAAAATATGGTCATATTTTTAGGGGTTTAATTTAATTGTATCTTCATATAATCACTACTAATATTGTTTTTTTGTTCTTTCGCTTATGTAATTATCAGTAACATTGTTCCAATTTTTATTATTATGAAAACATTTTGTTTGGTCAGTTGTTGCTCACATACTGTAATTGTAAACATTGTGTTTTGTAAATTTATAGAATTGTTAGTAAAGGTTTTAAACAACTGATGTAAACGAAGTTTACTAGAACAAACATGTTACTGACAATTATGTAATTGAAAAAAGATCAAAACTCAGTGTCTCTAAAAAAAAATAAACAAAACAACAAAACACTTTCATAAATGTTAGTGTACATAAAAATCTTGCTTTGGGTTTTGTTTTAGTTTTTCTGTAAGTACTCAATAGTAACATTTCATTTTTATTTTTATTTTGTTTGCTTAATTATCATTTATCAATTATGAATTAACATTTCGTTCTGTTGTTTACATAATTGCCAGTAACATGTTGTTTGTTCTGTTGTTTGTTTATATATTTATCAGTAAAATTTAGTTTGTTCTATTGTTTGTTTGCATAATTGTCAGCTACATTTTGTTCTAATGTTTACATAATCATCTGTAACATTGTGTTTTGTTTGTTTATATAATTGTCAGTTCAGTTACTAATAGGGGTGTAAGGGTACGCAAAAATCACGGTTCGTTACGTACCTTGGTTTTATAGTCACGGTTCGGTTCATTTTCAGTACAGTAAGGGAAAGAGATGCAAACACTAAACTGCAGGTTGTTTATTACTATAAACTGGTCTAAAATTATTTTTTCTTTATTAGTTTACGTTAATTTGCGTAATCATCACTAACATTGTGTTATTGTATTTTCTACCTATAGTTACAGATTCTCCATGGCGTCTCCAGGTGAATGAGCGATTTAGACAATCATACATGTGTTCTACCCATAATCCAGTGCGTTCAGTTCACTGATGTAGTCTCTGATATGTTTATGGGTTATCATGTATGCCTGACTAATCTTAGTTGTTGTATATTAATCAATAGCAATATGATTACGCCCTGCATTGCCTGTTTGCATTATTAAAGTATGACCAGTGGATTGGTGTACGTTTGCTTTTCAAATTAAATTTAGTGACAATAATTAATGCAAGGGATTAATGTGTGATCTCTATGCAGGGGTGGCCCTGTACACTTTGATTCCGTATTGACCAGTCGAATGTGTGTGCGTGTGTGTACATACTTTGCCCTTGAATAGCTTTACTGATTCCCTATAGACCTGTGAGCGGCACAGAGCTACATTATGAAAATTTCATCATAATAACTTCACATACCTTATGTCAGACCGGGTCTCATTGCATAGCCTTGTGTTTTTAGCAATATGAGGCAAAATTGGAAATAAAACTATTGGAGAACCAAGCAAATGCGGTTGTGGTAATCGTTCCGTATCATGGTATGTATCAAAGTATGATATTACTCTGGTACTGCCACACTACTTTCTTTTTAGTGAAAGTTTAGGATTTGTCTTTGTCCATGAGTATCTCCTTCACAGAAACCTTGAGAGTTGTCTCACATGTGCACTTGGGAAAGTCAAGACAAGGAGTGTGAGGAAGTTCCTGGATTGTAGTGTGTTCATACACGTTTGTGTACAGTGTGTGTGTGTGTGTGTGAATGTCTCTGTGGTAGAGACCTAATCTTACCTACTATCATTTCCTGAATGACCTCTGCTTTCAGTGCATGATGGATTATATTCTGCACATAGACATTAATTTTCCTGAACAAGGGGGCAAACGAAGAAAAAAAAATCTAGTAGAATATGTTGGTGCAAAGGCAATTTTGTAAAAACAACAGTTGTGAAAACTGAAAAGCGACATGAACTTCTCCTTCACATAAAATTTTTCGAGGTTTATTGTGGTTGTAATAGGATTTGATGTCGACCTTTGGTATTGCCAAATCATAAGACGACCTGCGTACAAAATGTTTTTAAAACAGCATATCTAGTTTCACAACTGATTATAGTGATTATTGTTTTCCTGGGCCAGTTTGTTTCCACAGAAGAATATGTCTGTTTTAAGGCACAGCGATCATGTGCAATTCTCCAACTTGTCCATCTAGCACGTGTTTACGTGCAATACAAGAGGAAATCATTGAGTGTGTGATCGGCCCCTAAACAGCTCGATTCATATGGATTACTTTTACAATAATGCTATGATCTTTTTGAAGCTTAAAAGTTTTGGTGCAAAGGACTTTCAATGGGGGGACAAAAAATCTCATGTTTCTTTAAAAAAATATCTTCCTTTGAGTTTGGAAGATGAACGGTTCTCTTATGGGTTTGGAATGACATTTGACTAAACTTTCATTTTTCAGGAACTAAAAACTAACCCTTTAATTTTGGTGGCTCTTTTTTCTGTTTCTTTTCTAAATCTTTACATTTGTCAAATACACACATATACACTTTTTATCAGTTTAACTGTAAAGGAAGGCATGTCATGTGTGGCAAAATAACTTCATGCTCTCACACACATATACACTTTGGGAGTATTAACATAAATACAGCACATTAACACTTGTTCCTCTCTGTCAGCATATGAATTAAGATTGGGGTGCCCCGTGGAGGTTTAGCCCCGATACTAATTAAGCCACGGTAATTAGATGTGGACTATCCTCTCATGTGCCTGCTCAGCTCTGTACGGTGAGCGGGAAAGACTCAGGTGAAGCCTCATCGGCACCGGAAACTCAAACAGCATTGCACAGATATTTCAGATATTTGACACACCGCAATTCAATACAAACATGGATTTCGACTACATCATGGTTGCTGAACAGCCTTTTTTTCTATTAAATTAATGAAAACAAATATAATTTGTTTTAGGTTTTGAGAGAAGCTTTTCATAATTTGACCATTTAAATTATATGTTAATTAATATGAAAGTTTAATGATTGCGGAAAATAGATAAATTAAAATAAACCAGGTTAATGGGTTGACATTCTCTCTATTTGTGCTTATATGTGAAAGTTTACATGCTTATGTGTGTGTGTATATACAAACCCGATTCCAAAAAAGTAGGAACACTGTACAAATTGTGAGTAAAAATGAATGGAATAATTTACAAATCTCATGAACTTATATTTTATTCACAATAGAATATAGATAACATATCAAATGTTGAAAGTGAGACATTTTGAAATGTCATGCCAAATATTGGCTCATGGGATTTCATGAGAGCTACACATTCCAAAAAAGTTGAGACAGGTAGCAATAAGAGGCCGGAAAAGTTAAATGTACATATAAGGAACAGCTGAAGGACCAATTTGCAACTTATTAGGTCAATTGGGAACATAATTGGCTATAAAAAGAGCCTCTCAGAGTGGCAGTGTCTCTCAGAAGTCAAGACGGGCAGAGGATCACCAATTTCCCCAATGCTGCAGCGAAAAATAGTGGAGCAATATCAGAAAAGAGTTTCTCAGAGAAAAATTGCAAAGAGTTTGAAGTTATCATCATCTACAGTGTATAATATCATCCAAAGATTCAAGGAATCTGGAACAATCTCTGTGCGTAAAGGTCAAGGCCGGAAAACCATACTGGAGGCCTGTGATCTTCGGGCTCTTAGACGGCACTGCATCACATACAGGAATGCTACTGTAATGGAAATCACAACATGGGCTCAGGAATACTTCCAGAGAACATTGTCAGTGAACACAATCCACCGTGCCATTAGCCGTTGCTGGCTAAAACTCTATAGATCAAAAAAGAAGCCATATCTAAACATGATCCAGAAGCACAGGCGTTTTCTCTGGGCCAAGGCTCATTTAAAATGGACTGTGATAAAGTGGAAAACTGTCCTGTGGTCAGACGAATCAAAATTTGAAGTTTTTTTTTGGAAAACTGGGACGCCAAGTCATCTGGACTAAAGAGGACAAGGACAACCCAAGTTGTTATCTGCGCTCAGTTCAGAAGCCTGCATCTCTGATGGTATGGGGGTGCATGAGTGTGTGTGGCATGGGCAGCTTACACATCTGGAAAAGGACCATCAATGCTGAAAGGTATATCCAAGTTCTAGAACAACATATGCTCCTTCCAGACGTCGTCTCTTTCAGGGAAGACCTTGCATTTTCCAACATGACAATGCCAGACCACATACTGCAACAATTACAACATCATGGCTGCATAGAAGAAGGATCTGGGTACTGAAATGGCCAGCTGCAGTCCAGATCTTTCACCCATAAAAAACATTTGGATCATAAAGAGGAAGATTCGAAAAAGAAGACCCAAGACAGTTGAGCAACTAGAAGCCTGTATTAGACAAGAATAGGACAACATTCCTATTCCTAAACTTGAGCAACTTGTCTCTTCAGTCCCCAGACATTTGCAGACTGTTATAAAAAGAAGAGGGGATGCCACACAGTGGTAAACATGGCCTTGTCCCAACTTTTTTTTGTTGATGCCATCAAATTTAAAATCAAATCTTATTTTTCCCTTAAAATAATAATTTTTCTCAATTTAAACATTTGATATGTCATCTATGTTGTATTCTGAATAACATATTGAAATTTAAACCTACCACATCATTACATTCTGTTTTTATTCACAATTTGTACAGTGTCCCAACTTTTTTGGAATCGGGTTTGTGTGTGTGTGTGTGTGTGTATATATATATGTGTGTGTGTGTATATATATATATATATATATATATATATATATATACACATATAATAATTAGCTAATTATTATTAACAGGCGACAAAATGAACACTAGTTTTAAGTATAGTCGTGATTAAATGGACGTAGCAACAGATCATTTCTTGAGTGGGAGTCGATTCTATGCACAGATGAAACATTTATAATACAATCAATAACATGCATTTAGTTTCTTCTACATTGGAAACAAATTTATCAGAGATTGCTGGTCAATTTCACAATTCATTACAATGAAACGACAAGTAGCATATTGAATAAAAAAATAAATTTTGAAGCAGAAAGACTGAAGTAGCATTTTCTTGTCAAACGTACTCCAGTAATCTTTGTTTTATTTAAAATCTTTTACAGTGTACTATGATGTAACTCTCCAGGTTAGTCCACATGTTGGATGTTTTGTTGTGGAAGAAAGAAGAAGCAGAGAAAGCGCTCTATTCAGGACAGGGCTGGTCTCATCCCAGGTGCCTGCATCGAGACAGATCTGAGAGAGACCGATCCAACCATCTGGACACTTCACGAGGAAAACTTTAGCATTCCACTGTGCTGCTTTTCCATTGTTACCGTGAGCTAGACAGACATGTCTGACCACTGCGCTCGTGCCTTTTCTAGCATCTGGCAGCATTCTAAAAACACAAAGCTCCAGGTAAAATAACTTCAGCTTCTCTAGACCTTGACTTTTTTTCACTCCCCTGTGTCTCACGTTTTTAAATGCAAAAACTCACTCTCTGTAAATGGTCACTTTTTTTGTTTGATTTTGCTTGTTTTTTTTTTTAAGTGACGTGACATTCAGCCAAGTATGGTGACCCATACTCAGAATTCGTGTTCTGCATTTAACCCATCCAAAGTGCACACACACAGAGCAGTGAGCACACACACGCACACACACTGTGAACACACACACACACACACACACACTGTGAACACACACCCGGAGCAGTGGGCATCATTTATGCTGCGGCGCCCGGGAGCAGTTGGGGGTTCGGTGTCTTGCTCAAGGGCACCTAAGTCATGGTAATGCCGGCCCAAGATTCAAACCCACAACCCTAGGGTCCATCCATCATCATCCATCCATCATCTTCCGCTTATCCGGGGCCGGGTCGCGGGGGCAACAGTCTAAGCAGAGCGCCCAGACTTCCCTCTCCCTAGCCACTTCTTCCAGCTCTTCCGGGGGGACCCCGAGGCGTTCCCGGTCCAGCCGGGAGACATAGATCCCCGGGGCCTCCTCCTGGTGAGACGTGCCTGGAACACCTCCCTGGGAAGGCGTCCAGGAGGCATCCGAAATAGATGCTCCGAGCCACCTCAGCTGGCTCCTCTTGATGTGGAGGAGCAACGGCTCTACTCTGAGCTCCTCCCGAGTGACCGAGCTTCTCACCCTATCTCTAAGGGAGCGCCCAGCCACCCGACGGAGAAAGCTAATTTCGGCCGCCTGTATCCGGGATCTTGTCCTTTCGGTCATGACCCACAGCTTATGACCATAGGTGAGAGTAGGAACGTAGATTGACCGGTAAATCGAGAGCTTTGCCTTACAGCTCAACTCCTTCTTCACCACGACAGACCGGTACAGCGACCGCATTACTGCAGAAGCTGCACAGATCCGTCTGTCAATCTCACGTTCCATCCTTCCCTCACTCGTGAACAAGACCCCAAGATACCTGAACTCCTCCACTTGAGGCAGGAACTCTCCACCAACCTGAAGTGGGCAATACACCCTTTTCCGACTGAGAACCATGGCCTCGGACTTGGAGGTGCTGATTTTCATCCGAGCCGCTTTACACTCGGCTGCAAACCGTCCCAGTGCATGCTGAAAGTCCTGGTCTGAGGAGGCCAACACGACAACATCATCCACAAAAAGCAGCGACGAAATCGTATGGTCCCCAAACCGGACACTCTTTTGCGCCTAGAAATTCTGTCCATAAAAATTATGAACAGAACCGGTGACAAAAGGCAGCCCTGCCAGAGTCCAACATGCACCGGGAACAGGTCTGACTTACTGCCGGCAATGCGAACCAAGCTCTTGCTCCGGTCGTACAGGGACCGAACAGCCCTGAGCAGGGGGCCGCCGACCCCATACTCCCAGAGCACCATCCACAGGATTTCACAAGGAACACGGTCGAATGCCTGTAAACTGGTTGGGCAAACACCCATGAACCCTCCAGCACCCTGGAAAGGGTATAGAGCTGGTCCAGTGTTCCACGACCGGGACGAAAACCACACTGTTCCTCCTGAATCCGAGGTTCCACTATCGGCCGAATTCTCCTCTCCAGTACCCTGGCATAGACTTTCCTGGGGAGGCTGAGAAGTGTGATCCCCCTGTAGTTGGAACACACTCTCCGGTCCCCCTTCTTGAAAAGAGGGACCACCACCCCGGTCTGCCAGTCCAGAGGTACTGTCCCCAACCGCCATGCGATGTTGCAGAGGCGTGTCAGCCAAGACAGCCTCACAACTTCCAGAGACTTGAGGTACTCGGGGCGGATCTCATCCACCCCCGGTGCCTTGCCACCGAGGAGCTTTTTAACTACCTCGATGACTTCAGCCCGGGTGATGGACGAGTCCTCCTCCGAGTCCCCAGCCACTGCTTCCTCAACGGAACACAAGTCGGTGGGATTGAGGAGATCCTCGAAGTATTCCTTCCACCTCCCGACGATATCCCCAGTTGAGGTCAACAGGTGCCCATCTCTACTGTAAACAGTGTTGGTAGGGCACTTCTTCCCCCTCCTGAGGCGTCGAACAGTTTGCCAGAATCTCTTCGAGGCCAACCGATAGTCTTTCTCCATGGCCTCCCCGAACTCCTCCCAGGCCCGATTTTTTGCCTCCACGACTACCCGGGCTGCAGTCCGCTTGGCCTGCCGGTACCTGTCAGCTGCCTCCGGAGTCCCACAAGCCATCCAGGCCCGATATGACTCCTTCTTCAGCTTGTCGGCATCCTTTACTTCCGGTGTCCACCACCGGGTTCGGGGATTGCCGCCTCGACAGGCACCGGAGTCCTTACGGCCACAGCCCCGAACAGCCGCAGCGACAATGGAGGTGGAGAACATGGTCCACTCGGACTCAATATCGCCAGACTCCCTCGGGATCCGGTCGAAGCTGTGCCGGAGGTGGGAGTTGAAGATCTCTCTGACATGGGGCTCGGCCAAACGTTCCCAACAGACCCTCACAGTACGCTTGGGTCTGTCGAGTCTGTCCAGCTTCCACCCCCGCCATCGGATCCAACTTACCACCAGGTGGTGATCAGTTGACAGCTCCGCCCCTCTCTTCACCTGAGTGTCCAAGACATATGGCCGAAGGTCTGATGACACGACCACAAAGTCGATCATCGACCGCCGGCCTAGGGTGTCCTGGTGCCACGTGCACTAATGGACACCCTTATGCTTGAACATGGTGTTCGTTATGGACAAACCGTGGTTAGCAGAGAAATCCAATAACAGAACACCGCTCGGGTTCAGGTCAGGGGGGCCGTTCCTCCCAATCACGCCCCTCCAGGTGTCACTGTCACTGCCCACGTGAGCGTTGAAGTCCCCCAGTAGAACGCTGGAGTCTCCAGTCGGAGCACTTTCCAGCACGCCTCCCAGAGACTCCAAGAGGGCCGGGTAGTCCGCACTGCCGTCTGGCCGTAGGCACAAACGACAGTGAGAGACCTACCCCCGACTCGAAGGTGCAGAGAAGCGACCCTCTCGTTCTCTGGGCTGAACTCCAACACATGGCGGCTGAGCTGGGGGGCTATAAGCAAACCCACTCCAGCCCTCCGCCTCTCACCATGGGCAACTCCAGAGTGGTAGAGAGTCCAGCCTCTCTCATACGAGCCCCAACCACGGGCCTGGCTCCAGGGTGTGGCCCCGGCTGCGCCATGCCGGGCGACGTCTCGGTCCTTGATGTAAATGTTAACATGAGGGGTTTGTGAGAGTCAAACTCTCTAACCACTAGGCCACGACTTCCCCTTGTTTTCATTGCTTAGTTTTTTCTGTATTTAATAATATAATTTGTTTAATAATATTAAATGTGGTTTTGTTAACAAAGTTCAGATCAGATTTGGCACAGGTGCATCTCGTTTAGCTAATCATTTTAACTGGCACACAAGTATATATATATATATATATATATATATATATATATATATATATATATCCAGTCTTTCTACCTCCTGTCCCACGACATTTTCCGCATGGATGGTTTGTCAACATTCGCTTCGCTCTGTCTGTCATCTTATCACAGGCCAATTTTCCTTCCGACGAAGATATCTATACCAGGGATTTTTCAGATCTGCCACTTTTTTGCTGGTCCCATGAACACTCCTACCCCACCAAACATGGCCGCTGAACACCAACAAGCGTCATCGCGTCAGACACATGTCACGTTGAATGAATGGATACATGTTGTTCGTAAATGCCATGAACTGGTACATATCTTATCTCGTTCGTAAACAAAATTAATGAGAGTAAACTGGGTCAGTTGGCCATTTAGCATGTCAATCTTGCAAAATGCAAAGCGCAGTTATAGGTACTGTGCACATACGCTTGTTTTCATATTTAGCATACAAAACATAATTCCACGTTTAATCTCCGATTTATCTTCCGGTGCAGCAGAGCCACAGCTCCCTTCGGATGCAGTGAGAGTCCCTCCATCAGTCGCGTCTTCTTGCCTACTCTGCAACGGACGGGGCTCCCCTACCGGTGCAGCAGACCCACGGCTCCCTTCGGTCACAGGGTGAACCCCCCGTCTGAGTTATGTTGCATGCTCAATGGCGGATAGGGATCTCCCTCTGGGGGAATAGAGCCACTAGCTCCATTCAGTCGCTGCTAAACGAGATATTTTTCTTGCTTTTCTGCACATCTGTTATTTTTTTTCTGGTATTGCTTAGTTTTGATGTTTTTTGTTTGTTTTTTTAGGCTTTTTTGGGGGGCGGGGGGTTGTTTTACATTGATATTTTCCTTCACATCACTTTTTTTCACGGTTTTTCACTTTTTTCACATCACGGTTTTTTATTTTGTTGTTAGACTTTATTTTCTTTGCTATTTTTTGCTTTTCTTGCTTTGCTTTGTGTTTATTTCCACATTATACACCAGAGGAATATCTCCGTCTTCAGGAACTCCTGTAGGCCATTGAAGCAGGTGTTTAAACTGGCCTTGTTGTTTAAATTTCTCCTTGATCTTCAGTTGTATGTCTGGGAAACCCATCGCCTCCAAACACAGTTCTCATGCGGTGGACCCACTCAAAAGAGATGCATCACTTCCAAACAGAGCAAATGGAAATGTAGCCTGTTATATTTCACAGACATTATTATTTCATGTTGGCTGGGGAGGTGTGGGAATCTCATTCGCCTCTATTACCTGAAGTCTCAGTGGAGCAAACTAATTTCCCACCTGCCCAGCGTCTGGGATCACCTGCATTTAGCCTTGGAATGGAGATTGGGATTGCTTCCACATCTCTCATATTGCGATTTTTTTTCCTGTTTGTTCTGTTTCTCCTTTGCACAGACGTGTTTAATAGCCTATAGCGGTGCGTGTAGACCAAGACCTGTTATTAATATCAGAGGGAGAAAAGGACACTGGGTAATTGAGTGTTTGTTGATTATGTAGTGGCTTTTTGCTTATACAAGTTCCCCTCTCACTTTCCCCTCCTTGTTTATGTGTGTGTGTGTGTGTGTGGGCCCCAGAGAGCCCGACTCGAGCCCTAGTTCCTGTGATACTGCATCATTGCTTAGCAGTGAACAGAGAGCACTTGTTTGGATGTCAATAGCAGGTGAGGTGTGTGTGTGTGTGTGTGTGTGTAGAGGTGGGAACAGAAGCCTTTGGAATAGATTTATGAAATGAAGCATTTCGCTTGGCATTATCTCCCTCATACAGCCACACCTTACATAAATCACAGCATAGCCGCGCACAATGGGACATGTGTTATTACCTCGTTGTCTCACTCTCGCTCTCTCTTTCAAACTCTCCTTCTCTCTCTGCTCTCTCTTTACGCTGCCGTCTGAATGCAGTGTGTAGCATTCTCTCTTTAGAAATACTTCTTGTGTCTCATATCGTATTTATTAAAGTCCCCGGAGTCACGCTGGAAAAAACAGCTCTTTCATGTAATTTTTTAAACTGTACAGTTTGGATTAATATACGTGTTGAAATTTATACACACCAGTTTGATTCATGAATCCAGGCTAGTTTTTTGAGCCAGATTACCAGATTCATTCAAATATCTGACGTCATGATGAAGAAAGTGCAAAACAGTTGGATTTGTTAACTAAACTGATCAGATTCACAAATGAATCATTAAGACTCCGTTTATGAACCAGAATAAGTGATTTTATTGAAGACATCTGTTTAAAAAGAATGTTTTATTCACAAATTTGTCATTTGTCTTATATGAACTAATAGATGAGCAAAGAGTTCAACCTGAGAATGAATCCATGCTGGTTTTGTGAGCCATATCACCAGATTCATTGAAAAGATGCTATTCAAATGAATGATTCATTCCCAAACTCATTTCATGAACTCTTGTTTGCGCCAAAGAGAGCATTTGAGTGAATCTAACGGTTAATCATAACCATTATTGATTTATTAAAGAAAACTGACTAGAATAGATTTGATGCAATATATACAGGGGTGCACATAATTTTTTCAGCCTGGTTCTCATAAGAGAACCTGGAGATTTGGTTTGGTCCTCACACTGCGTATAGCGTGACCCATTAAATGCAACCATAAACAAAAAATTAATAATAGTATTATAGTTATAATATTATTACACTTTATTTATTTAGTTTTTAAAAAATTTAATAATAGTAAATAAACTAAATAATAGTGTGTGATAATATTATTAAAAATAAAAAGCAGTCCTAGTATTAAATACAAATGCATTTATTTTATAGTAAATAAACTTAAAAATAAAATGCTAATATTTCCTACTACTTTGTTTGTTAGCTTTTTTAAGAAGAATCGCTTTATGTATTCCCCAATTTTAAATCGCTTTGGAAAAAAGCGTCTAAAAATAAATAAACAAAAGGGTTTTCATCATATTCAAACTTAAAATCAGCAGGCTTTTATTTTGGCAGGTTGCTGGCAAGTAAGTATAGCTTCCGGATTTAGCGCTGCAGATTAAAGCGCGTCAGTGGATGAATGTCACAGTTTTGTATTGTGCTTTAAAACAGTAGGCATAGCCTAGATTTATGCTTTCAGGTTGAAAATAAAACTTATATAGTACAGTTTGTGATCTAAAATGGTAATTGTGTATTAACAGCTGTCAACCATGTCGGTACGCAAATGTGTTTTATTTTATTTATATTACGCATTTTTTATTTTGGTCATGCATATGGACCTGCGGACCACTTATGTGCACCCCTGAATATATATATATATATATATTTTTTTTATTAAACACTTTGAATGCTTATGTTGTGGTATGAATTGCATATTTCAGACATATTTCAGAGTGCAGTGAGCTTGTGTAGCGAGAAGCATCTGTGTTCATGTTCTTTCTTGGAGTATGCTTCTGGCCTTAGCTGTGTCTGTGATTGAGGTGCAGGGATGAAAATACATGACTTTGCTTCGTTCAGGGGAGGATTTTCTGGCAGATAAGGGTCAGTGTTTAGGTGGAGACTGAGTAAAGCTGTGTGTGTGTGTGTGTGAGCAGAACTGGACTGTGTGCCTAAGGGAAGCAGGCTCTGTGCCACCCTGCCAACTGTTGTCCCACAGGAGGACCATGCATCATCTGTGTGTGTGTGTGTGTGTGTGTGTGTGTGTGTGTGTTTGTGTGTGAGAGAGAGAGAGTGTGTGTGTGTGTGTTTTGCAGAAGTGTCTCTTTGCCCAGGGCCGTAGTCCTTCAACTCTGGCATCTGTCTTTAGTTTCCCTACTGTACAACTTCAGATATGTGACCCAATCCAGACAATACAAAGATGGAGGTCAAGGATGTAATCATTGGTTGTTTTCTTTTTCTTATAAAAAACAAAACAAAAAAACAACAACTTTTTATCAAGTTATATAGTTTTTTTGTTTTCTCATGGTATTTAAAAGAACTGCACTTTTCATACATTTATGAAAAGCTAATAGTGAATTCAATCTTTAAAATGTTAAATTAATGGGGGGGGGAAACACAATAAAAACAAAACTTAATAAAAAAAAAAAGAAAAAAAAAATATTTTCTTTGTTTATGGTGTGTTGTTACTCAGTTTTAACCGCCTGACTATTGTCCAGTCTGTGTGAGCAGTTCCACAAAACTGGAAGACTTTTCAGACATTCAAGTGATAGGCTTTTTTATAAAGTAAAAAAAAAAGATGAGGGAGAATCAATGATTTATAAATTATTTAATGCAATTTTGTAAATATTGAGTTATCATGTAAATATTTAGTATTTTAAAAGATAATATAATCTTTTCAATTTCTCATTAATGCAATTATCTAATCAACCAATCACATGGCAGTTGCTTCAATGCATTTAGGGGTGTGGTCCTGGTCAAAACAATCTCCACTCAACTGAGTGTCAGAATGGGAAAGAAAGGTGATTTAAGCAATTTGGAGTAGGGCTGCACGATGTGTCGTTTAAGCATCGATATCGCGATGTACGAATCCACGATAGTCACATCGCAGGATGTGCGATGTAGGCTGTCGTACTTGATCTGTTATTCATTAACTGTACGGCCTTTGACGAATGTGATTCGCGGATTAATTGCACAGCAGTTTTAACATTTTTAAAGTCCTGTGAGTTTAACAGGGCATAGAGAGAGAGCGCGCGCACGAGAGAGAGAGAGAGCGCATGAGAGAGAGAGAGAGAGAGAGAGAGAGAGAAAGAGAGAGAGAGAGAGCATGCGCGAGAGAGAGAGACAGAGCCCCTTTCACACTGCCATTACGGCAAATACACGGGTAAAGTGTTCCGGCAATTGTTCCCGGGTTGCTAGATTTTGCACTTTCACACTGCCAGTGATTACCCGGGATATGTGCGTGCTTTCACACACAACCCGTAAAGATCCCGTAATGACACAAGTGACATCAGGGCGTGACGTTTAATGTACGAGTCGAAAACGTTAGGCACGTTATACTTTCACTGAAGCAAGTAAACGATCTCGGCGTCAGCGCGGAAAGTGAGGAACTAACTGATCTCTGCTTCATTACAGTTTGCACATATTTTTTCGTCGCGAACATTGATCTTCCTTCAAAACAGCCAGTAAAAGAGTCGCGCGATAACGTGCGTCATCACTTCGACACGGCATTAGATCTGGCTTTTGTTCACACAGCGCTCGTCCCGAGTTGAACCCAGAAATGTTACTAGGTCCCCAACCCGGATTCAATGCCGGAATCAATCCCGGGATGTGGTTGCTTTCACACAGAAGGCGACCCGGCAATGTTCCGGCAATATGCTGGGTCCGACGTGCAGTGTGAAAGGGGCTTCTAGAGAGAGAGAGAGCGTGAGAGAGAGAGAGCGCGAGAGAGAGAGAGAGAAAGAGAGAGAGCAAGCCCCGGCCGCACACTCACCGTCTTCAAACAACACGAGCGCCATCTTGCTTTCTCTCCCTCACGCATATTAATCAATTGACACGATGTTGTCGATGTTTAAATCATTTAAAATGAAAATGTAAGTGTGCTCACCCCATTTTTGTTTGTAAGAAAAAATTTGATTAGATTTCATATCGCAATATATATCACAGAAAAATAAAATATTGCAATGTCATTTTTTCCCAATATCGTGCAGCCCTAATTTTGAGCGTGGCATGGTTGTTGGTGCCAGACAGGCCGGTCTTAGTATTTCACAATCTGCTCAGTTACTGGGATTTTCATGCACAACCATTTCTAGGGTTTACAAAGAATGGCGTGAAAAGGGAAAAACATCCAGTATGTGGCAGTCCTGTGGGAGAAAATGCCTTGTTGATGCTAGAGGTCAGAGGAGAATGGGCCGACTGATTCAAGCTGATAGAAGAGTAACTTTGACTGAAATAACCACTCGTTACAACCGAGGTATGCAGCAAAGCATTTGTGAGGCCACAACACGCACAACCTTGAGGCGGATGGGCTAATAACAACAGAAGACCCCACCGGGTAACACTCCTCTCCACTACAAATAGGAAAAAGAGGCTACAATTTGCACGAGCTCACCAAAATTGGACAATTGAAGACTGGAAAAATGTTGCCTGGTCTGATGAGTATCTGATGATTTCTGTTGAGACATTCAGATGGTAGAGTCAGAATTTGGCGTAAACAGAAGGAGAACATGGATCCATCATGCATTGTTACCACTGTGCAGGCTGCTGGTGGTGGTGTAATGGTGTGGGGGATGTTTTCTTGGCACACTTTAGGCCCCTTAGTGCCAATTGGGCATCGTTTAAATGCCACGGCCTACCTGAGCATTGTTTCTGACCATGTCCATCCCTTTATGACCACCATGTACCCATCCTCTGATAGCTACTTCCAGCAGGATAATGCACCATGTCACAAAGCTCGAATCATTTCAAATTGGTTTCTTGAACATGACAATGAGTTCACTGTACTAAAATGGCCCCCACAGTCACCAGATCTCAACCCAATAGAGCATCTTTGAGATGTGGTGGAACGGGAGCTATGTGCCCTGGATGTGCATCCCACAAATCTCCATCAATTGCAAGATGCTATCCTATCAATATGGGCCAACATTTCTAAAGAATGCTTTCAGCACCTTGTTGAATCAATGCCACATAGAATTAAGGCAGTTCGGAAGGCGAAAGGGGGTCAAACACAGTATTAGTATGGTGTTCCTAATAATCCTTTAGGGGAGTGTACAGTATATATGTATGCGTATATGTATTTATTTAGTTTGGGAGACCCAGGATGTCTCTCTCCCTCTCTCTCTCCCTCTCTCTCTCCCTCTCTCTCTCTCTCTCTCTCTCAGTGATAGTGTGATAGTGGATGATTAATCCAGACTCAGGTCTGTTGGCAGGAGTGATAAATGGGTGATGAGAAGGTACCGGCCTGTTTTCTCAGAGGAGCAGACCAGCAGAGGCCTCTCGCAGCTTGTCTCTATTCCCCCGTGCTGACGGAGCCGCCGCTCGCCCCTCTGACCCGCTGTAGGGCGCACTGGTGACCCCTGCGCTGTGGTTTGAGTGCTGGATGAGCGTAGGGTGCAGGGTGGTCCTGCTCAGACGTCAAATACTTCCTTTAGAGAATAAAAAAAAATAGAAACAAGTCTTATTATGTTCTTGCACTAGTTTGTGCTGTTGGTCTTGTTTAGTTGGAAAATCATTTGTGATGAATGGTGAGGTGAATATGTTATGGTCAGCCTGGCTTGTCTAAGAAAACTGAATGTGAAGAGACAAAGAATGAAGCATGTTATCTAGTCTCTAGTGAGAACATTAGTGTCTCTTAACATGGCATTATGGGAAACACATACAGGATGACTTTCACCTGCTCTGGTACCCTACCTCACATTCACATAACTCAAAGAGGCCATTTCGTACTGTACTGTATTGTGCTGTTGTAAAACATTATTAACACTGCTATTTAGATTCATAATAAGAGTGCTGTAAATGTTTTAAAACTTTTAGTAATTTAAGGTGATTATCTATATTTTATTGTACATTTCTTATT
Organism: Carassius carassius; assembly: GCF_963082965.1. Taxonomy (NCBI): domain Eukaryota; kingdom Metazoa; phylum Chordata; class Actinopteri; order Cypriniformes; family Cyprinidae; genus Carassius; species Carassius carassius. Next base: position 17,468,482 of record NC_081804.1, read on the forward strand.
ACATTCTTCAGTTCTCCTCATACTGAAGTTATTAAAAACCCTTGATAGATAGATCGTGTGGGTGTGTAAATAAATACACAAATACTGTAACTTTTTATAGGTTTTCTGGGATAGGTTATTTGGTTATATTTATTGAATTTATATATATATATATATATATATATATATATATATATATATATATATATTTTTTTTTTTTATAATTTACCCCCCACCCCCCACCCCCCACTTTTTCATCCTGGACATTGCCTCGCTATCTACATAATGGTAAGACATGATTTTGTTATTGTTGTTGTTTTTGTCTTTTCAAATTTACCTGCAATTTATCTTTCAAATCCACTACAAATTATATTTTTTAAAACTATAATCTTTACATATTTAGAAAAAAAAAAAAGACTGTTTAAATCAGGGAACCTCAAATCTGGACCACAAGATCCTCTTTCCTGCCAAGTTTAGCTCTAACCCTAATCAAACACACCCGAGCAAGCTTATCAATGTCTTCAGGTTCATTAGAAAATCACAGGTAGGTGAGATTGATCAGGGTTGGAGCTAAACTCTGCAGGGCACTGGCCCTCCAGGGTAAGATTTGAGGATATTTACAAATAGAAAATATCTGAATATACTTAAAGAAAAAAAAAGTTGACTTTGAATTAAACATGGACACTACATCACTCCATACAGCTTATGATTTCCCATCTCTCCTCATCTTACTGTAAATGAGACATCTCAAGCCAGCCCCTCTCTAAATATGTCCTGGGGCATACAGTCAAAACTGAGAAATATCTCATTTAAAACACTCCCACTCTCTATTTCAGATCTGATGAGGAAGTTTGCTGTGACTAGTTGCCTGAGCTCATAACCAGCAGCGTCTGGTCTGTAGGGGGAGGTTTAGCGGGTGTTCGGCGTATCGTTGATGATAAGAGCCTGTACTAGAGTTAATGCTGAAGATCAGCACCCGTTTGAAGTAGAAATGACAGACTCAAACCCAGGCGATTAAAAACACAGTCAGAAGAGCTGAGAGAAGTCGGACTCTGATTAAACCCAGCACAGAGAAACACCAGCAGAGATAAATTCACATCTGCAGCACACACGCACTGAGAGCGTTAGCATCACTAACAAACAAAGCTTCTAATACAACATACACAAAATGTGTAGCTTGGTCTGTTGTTGTATTGGTTTGGGGAGTTTTGGTTTATAACTAAGGCCAAAAACATACTTAATGCAAATACACAAGCATAGACACTTGGACATAGCATTAGAATTTTTTTAAGCTTTGTGTTCCATGCTAATTTCCTACGGGTTTTTAGAAAACAGTTAGCTAAGTTGCTTAATAAGGTCTACAACGAACTCAATAATGACGCATTGGACAACAATTGTAGTCCTTATATTCAGTAGCGACTTGTTAGCAACTTTTCAGGTTGGACTGCAAATTGATGTCATGGCTGAACCACTATATTCAGGTAGCTAGCTATAAACATGTTAGCCTATTGAAATATAGCTTTCTCAGTGAGATTCTCTTTAAACTATTGCACTGCAACCAGAGTATTTGACCTGAAAATTGACTGTAGACGTATTAGTTGTGTCCCATTTTGCACACTATTGTTCTGAAATTCAGTACATGCGTCGTATGTGTACATACTTTAGTCTATAGAATGTAATTTGGGACACAATTATACAGTTTACACTAATGCGCTCTATAGCAACACCAAGAATTGGCAACACCAAGAATGAGCAAACTACATCTTTAGTATTTAACAAAGTTACAGTATTTAATGACATGTATTCACACAAACAGTGAACATTACTAACAGCAATGATTATAGGTTGTGATCAAACTTATAAGAAAATTGGGTAGTTTTGTATGTTGGTTCAGGGTCGGCATTATCTGAGGTCCTCTGAGGGGTTGGTATGAAGGCAAATCAATGCCAATAATAACAGAGCATACAACTAATGCTTGCGCATGAGGTAAATCATTTCTGCAAGAGGAAAACTAAATTGGACTCGAGGAAACGGGAGCCCGTGAGCTCATTTCAAACTCCCGCGCGCACGTGTCATGTCCTCTGCGCGCAATTCAAGCCCTCGGGCGCAATACAAGCCCTCGTGCGCACATGGTCATTCCCCACATCCTCGCACTCGATCTTCTCACCTCTGCTCGCGCAAACAATTTTATTTTTGTCAGTCGTTAGGCGGGGCTTGCAGTTTTAGTAGATCTTTTCTAGATACTTGATTAACTGGAAGCCTTCTGATTGCTAGTGATTGCAGTCTTGGGATAAGTCAGTTAATCAAGTATCTAGAAAAGATCTACTCTATGAACAATGCATTATATGACATTAAATAAAGACAAAAATAAATAAAACAATGAAATGATAACTCACATGTATCTGGTCCACTGATGAAGTCATGTGTCAAGTCAAGTGAATTATTAATCATCTTCTAACAGGTATCCAATACTGACTTCAGGAAAAGGGGAATAACCAATGACATTTGAGATAACAACTAAAACAGCAAGCCCCGCCCCACGACTGACAAAAATAAATTTGTTTGCGAGAGCAGAGGTGAGAAGATCGAGCGCGAGGATGTGGGAATGACCATGAACGCACAAGGGCATGTTTTGCATGTGAGGGCTTGAATTGAGTTTGAAATTAGCTTGCGGGCTCCCGTTTCCTCGCGTCCGATTTAGTTTTCCTCTCGTGGAGGTGATTTACCTCGTGCGCAAGCATCATTTGTATGCTCTGTTATTATTGGCATCGATTTGACGCCATAGGTTGGCATCATCTCTTCTCAGGTGCTTGGTCATCTCAGATCTTTGTATGTGCTGGATCCAGACTGAAGCTTGTGTAATTCCTAGTTTATATATATATATATATATATATATATATATATATATATATATATAATAAAAAACATTGATGTTGATCATGGATTGTTGCATGACAGAAGACTGTTTAGGTAAACAGGAGCTAAATCAATTAGGATATTTTTAGTAAGTAGTAATATTTTGTAAGTGATATGGACTTTAAAATTGGAGTTATATCATAATACTTTCTTGACCTGATAAGGACTCGAGCAACTGCATTTTGGACTACCTGTAGCTTGGTTATTAAAGATGCAGGACAACCTCCTAGCAGAGCATTACAATAGTCCAGTCCAGAGCTTTTCTGCACCAGAAACAGAGATTTTGAATCTCAAGATTTTGACTGTAGAGGAAGTAACAGTAAATCCATCTAGATGCAAATTGTAATCTAAGAGGTTCTGTGTACTGTTTTTTTTTTTTTTTTTTTTTTTTGGTCCAATAAGTAATATCTGTCTTTTCCTAATTTAAGTGGAGACAATTTCCAGATTATTTTTGAGACAATTTGAGATTATTCCCCATTTAAATAAACAAAGTGGTAGCGATCGGACAAGTAGGGTCTACACCAATTTAAAGCCTGCCCTTGAATGCCCGTATAGTTTTGTAATCGATCTAGTATGTCATGATATATAGTGTTGAATGCAGCACTGAGATCAAATAAAACTACTAATGAGATGCAGCCTTGGTGTGATGCAAGCACCAAATCATTTGTAATTTTAACAAGTGTCATTTGTAATAAACATTACTAAGATTCATATTAAATTTTTTTTGCAGGAAGGAGCACAATTAAGCAGACACAACTTTTTCTTAAATTTTAAACATAAACAGATGATTTTAAATGGGTCTGTAATTTGCCAGTTCACTTGGATCTAGTTGTGGTTTCTTAAGAGGCTTAATAACTGCCAGCTTGAAGGGTTATTAATGAACATCTTAATGGTTTATATGCAGTGATATGTTTATTTAGTTCTTCCAGTCCTATATTTGTAAAGCACTGTAGGTTTTGTTTTGGTGCGATGAATGAAGCTGAATTACAAGATGCTGTAGATTCTACATGTGTTATTGTATTTCTGATTTTATCTATTTTATCATTAAAGAAATTCATAAAGTCATTACTGCTAAACTGTGAGGGACTATTTAGTTATTTAGAATATTTAGGGGAATTGTGATTATTTGTTAATCTAGCCACTTTGCTAAATAAAAACCTGGACATACTGTTTTTCCATGCAATTCTAAAAACGTCCAAGTGAGTTTTTCTCCATTTACGCTAAAGTTTATGAGTTCCTTTCTTGAGAGAATGGGTATTGCTGTAGTACCATGGCACAGTACTTTATTTTATTTTACGTGGGCAACACCTTCTAATGTATTAGAGAAGATAGTGCTCATATTGCTAGTCATTTTGCTTAGTTCATGTGTATTTATGGGCACACAGAGCAGTTGAGACCAATCAGGCAGGTTATTTCTGAATCTATCTTTAGTGGTTGGAACAATAGTTCTACCGGGATGGTAACGCAGAGCAATATAGTTAATATTGCATTTACATTTATGCATTAAGCAGATGCTTTTTTACAAAGGCTATTCAGGCCATTGCTTGACGCCAAATGAGTTTGTCTGTAATTCTGTAAACACAAGTCCTAACGCATCATTTGTATTATCAACGTGAATGTTAAAGACTCAATCAGCACTTTATCAACATTAACCAATATGTCCGAGAGGAATTGTGCAAATTCTTTTAGGAAATATGCATATGGCCCTGGTGGTCTATGGTAGCCAGAGCAAGAGATAGATGAGATTTTTTTCTGCATATCTGACAGTGTTTTCTGATTAACAATGAGGATATCTCTGTAAATTTTTGCAACACTGCCACCATGACCATTTTAACGGGGATCATGCACATAACAGTAGCTTGTTGGAGTGGAGTTATTTAGATCAATATAGTAATTTTGTTTAAGCAAGGTTTCATTCGAGCAGAGAACATCGAAACCATTACCATTTCATTTACAATAAATGCTTTGGGTGCGAGTGATCTAATGTTTAGGAGTTCAAGCTTTAAATTTTTTTTAGTTTACAGTTTATTTAGCATTTTTCTGGTTTAATCATTACTAGATGTTTTTTAGATCCTGCATTAAATTAATATTTTGACCTCACAATTTGGGGAACAGACACAGACTTTATAGATTGGACAACACAAGTACTTCTGTAATTTAAATGGGCAGAACAAAGGCCATCATAGCAGTTATTTGAGATTTGACTTACTAGTGATATGGAGCGTAGCGTCCTGGAGATGTTGTGTGACAGTTCCGCCATCAGCACAGTAGAGCCTAGGATGTTCCCAGAAATTATTGCAATTATTACTAAAGAGCAGTTTCTGTTCTTTACACCATGACAATAACCATTTATTAAGGGCAAACAGTCTAGTGAATCTTTCGGTCCTGACATGATGATCCTCGTCAAGGGCGATGTTTTGCCATTTGCAAAGTCCCTATTCAGAACCTCTGTCTGCTGCAGCTTGATGTCGTTCACCCCGCGTGAAGCATGACCGATCTGATGCTCTCGTCGCCCTTCAGGATTGTGGGTTTCTGTGTAGAAACATTGAGAATACAAGCATGAACAATAAGTGTGCACCTTACTTTTAGCAGAGGTAGCACGGATGTGCCGGACAATGGATTCTTCGATGACCACAGTGTCATGTTCCATCTCACGAAGGGAAGCGATGCAGTTCTGGGTGGAGATCTCAAAGACTGGAGGTGGTGGAGGTGGAGAAGTCCTCTTCCGGGGGACTGGCTCTTGCCTTCTGCTGCTGGTGCATCCAGGGTCTGTGGTGTCCCGGTACAGGAGTAAAGGAGACTTGGGAACATCGCATCCTGGGTTCATGGGGCCTGTGCAGAGAAGCACACGGAATAAGGGTGGTGGGAATAACATCGCACCAAAATCTTACCTTGGACTTGTGAGTGTCAGCCCGGGATGTTTCCACTGCGGCTCTCTGTTCTTACAGCTGGGTCTGTTTCACCAGTGGGTCATGGATCTGCTTCTCCACGGCCTTCAGCTCCAGTTGCACTCAGTACAGCTCAAATGTGTCCTCACCTGGACTCAAAGGTAGACGCATATCCACCATTAGAGAAAGTAAAACGATATTGTGTGTGTATAAAATGTAAGCAATGTGAGATTAGCTGCAACCAAGCTGGTAATGTCAATGGACTATAAACTGGTAACGGATTCGGGAAAACAAAATAAAACGAGTACAAACAAGGTGCCTTCAATGTTTTTGTTGAAGAATATGACAAGGAAAATGTTCACATGTTATAGGAACGAAAAGGGTTGTGTTTAAAATTGATTTTAAGAAGAAAAAAAAGATAATAAAGAATTAACTTCACGGAGCTCCAAACTTAAACCACATAGCAGCAACAAACAGGAAGTCAAATGACATGGTCTCTATGAAAGAAAAAAATGTTGCCTTATAATTTAGCCAAAGATATTTATCTTTGAAGGAAGCACTACATGGTTCTCTACCTTTTAGAGCAGACTTGACATCATTCCAGATGTACTTTTCCAGAAGTATTAGACTAGTGTTGGACTACAAGAAGATCTAGTTCCTTCTAATTTTGTCATTTATCTTTGCACGTATTTCTCATACTTTTTACAGGCCTCTCTGCTAAAGCTGAAATCTCAGTAGTCTCCTAGAAATTCATACTGGGTTAAAATCTTTTTAAGAAAGAAGATCTCTTGATGTTATTGCAGTGAAAACCACCTTAATAACACCAAATCTTTCTTTCTTTCTTTTGCACCAGAATTTCAACATTAAATAGTAATACTATTCCCTGTTTGTTTCTAGTCTCAAAGATTAGATACTGAGTAAGTGAAACAATTGTTAAAGGCTTGTGCACATAAATTGTAAGCCATATTTTGCAGGCATCTCGTCTTAGGGCTGTCAATGTTGGTCTGAATGGCTTTAGGCCCAGCGGGTGGCTCTGTTATGCCTGACTGCCTTTACAATGTTTCTGTGCGTTAGTGTGATCTAATGCCATGCTCAGTACTGTGCCATACACTCTGACAACGGTTTAACCTTTGCATCTGGAAACACTGTGTGTGTGTGTGTGTGCATGCTTGTACAACATGTGTTTGCTGTAAATGCAGATGAACAAAAACTATAATTCCGGAATGCATTTTTGCATTAATGTAATCTAAAATATGGGCTCACCATCACTTCACCTGTTTCTGACTCTACAAAGGCAATAGGACAAATATACTCTGAATGGCTTCTTTAAACTGACCAGACTTCTGTTATTGTTCCTCTTTTTATCTTGTGTTTGCTAGTTGAACAGTCTTTTAATCTTTCATCAACCGCTCACACATGATACCTCATCATTTTTATTAGTCAGGTTTATGATATTTTTAAACATACAGTTTCTTTCATACGTTCATTTTTATTTTTTATTTTCTTGAAGTTAAAAATATTAATATTCATAAAAGAATGAATGAATGGCTAATGAAAGCTGTGCTTTAGTTTTAATGAACCTTGTGCAGGCGTTCATGTTAAGATACCAAATGCTAATATTTTATTATCTTGTGCTCAAATTGATCATGCATGACTAACAGAACTTTTTTCTCCTGACTGATAATGTTTGTGTGATGTTACATCCACACCACTAGCAGTCAGTATCTAAGAGGGTGTACTTTTAAAATATTAGTTATTGGTAGGGTGGAGTGTATAGTTATGCATGTGTTACGAACCCGTGTTGTTAAAATGCTCGTTGCTAAAGGGTTCAGCAACATAAAAGGAGACGCAAGGCAGAGAGCAGTTCAAAACATTTATTAAGACTAATAGGATGACTGCACAAACTCACGTCTCTCAATTTTTCTCTCTCCTCACATGTAAACACACATTTACTCTACACTAAAGTAAATACAGACATAACAAACACTAACAAAGATAAACAAAATAGTAGCACAAAAGACAAAGAACACAGTTTGAGTTGACCAGCGGCTAGGTATCATGACGCGCACGGAGTCACCGTCGCGTGTCTCACCCTCCTTCACACTCCACTTATATGCTCAGCACGAGCCATCAGAGCAACGGGCCACAGGTGCGCAAGGGCGGAGCCTACATTCAGAAAGCAACCCCCGTTTAGAAAACGAAACAAACACACAAATACACACAGGCAACACCCATAAGGCTGAGGCCGTAACACTTCTCCCCCTAAAGGAAGAATTAAATTTTTTTTTTTTTTTTTTTTTTTTCTTTTCCTTCCTTTAGAAGAGAAAAGAAAACTGATTCTGCATGAAATCACACAGAAAGCTTAAACTAATCCGCGAGACAACGCGTCTGCAACCACGTTGTCAGATCCTCTTTTATGATGGATCTCTAAATTATATGGTTGAACCATTAAAGCCCAACGCATCAATCGTTGATTATGGTTGTACATTTTGCTCAGAAAAACCAGCGGATTATGATCCGTGTAAACAACGACAGGAGAAGAACTAGACCCCACATAAACGTTAAAATGTTGTAATGCTAACAACATAGCTAAAGTCTCTTTTTCGATTGTTGAATAATTCAACTGATGACGGTTAAACTTAGCTGAAAAGTACGATACTGGGTGGCCTATTTCGTCAGCACCCTCCTGCAGCAAGACAGCTCCCACTCCAACCGCACTAGCATCTACCTCAAGCTGGAATGGACGAGTCACATCTGGAGCAGACAGAACAGGTGCACTGCAAAGGAGAGATTTTGCAGAGAGAAATGCCTGCTGGCACTCATTAGTCCAGTTAAAACAAACTTTAGGACTACACAATTTTGTTAAAGAGGCAACGACACTCGAGAAATTTTTACAAAAGCACCGGTAGTACCCAACCATCCCCTGGAATCTACGTAATTCTCTCCTCTTAGTAGGCACTGGGTAGCTGAGGACAGCAGCCACTTTTCCGTCCACTGGCCGTACCTGACCGTTTCCCACCTGCTTCCCTAAATAGGTGACAGAAGCCTTCACAAATTCACATTTTTTTAGGTTTAACGTTAAGGAAGCCGCTTCTAATCGGTGAAACACGTCATGTAAAGTCAACATGTGTTCAGCCCATGTAGACGAATAAATGACCACATCGTCTAAATAGATATTGCAGTTTGGAACTTCGCCTAACACGATAAACATTAAACGTTGAAACGTTGCTGGTGCGTTCCGCAAACCGAAGGCCATACGCGTGTACTGCAGAAAAGCATCAGGGGTTACGAACGCGGAGATCTTAGAAGCGCGCTCGGTTAAAGGCACCTGCCAATAACCTTTCAAAAGGTCTAACTTAGTGATGTATTTCGCACCCCCAAGACTGTCAATGCAATCGTCCATTCGCGGTAACGGAAAAGCATCAGCCACAGTGATAGAATTTACCTTTCTAAAGTCAGTACAAAAACGTAAAGACCCATCAGCCTTTGGTACGAGAACGCACGGCGAGCTCCATGGACCATTACTCGGGACAGTGAAACCATTCTGCAATAAATACTTAACCTCACTTTTCATTGCTTCTCTCTTATTTATTGGGCAACGATAAGCATGTTGCTTGATTGGCAATGAACTACCGACCTCGATGTCATGCTGGATGATATTAGTACCGGGAGGAACGTCGTTAAACAAACTCGAGAAACTATCTATCAGCTTCATTACGTCTTCTCGCTGTTCAGGCGAGAGATAAGATAGTTGATAAGGAAGCGAAGATAAAACTTCAGAGTTCTCAAAACATCCTCCTTTTAAAGCTTCCATAGATACATTCAACCCATCATCCTCAGTGTCGGTAGGCAAAGCATAAGTTAGCAGTGAAACATGCTCAGTGGTTAACTCAGTCACCGGTTCACAGACCAAATCCTCAGTGTTCTCTTTTGACTCAACACGACATAAATATGGTTTCATCATATTCACGTGACATAAACGGGTTTTTCGCCTCCGTTCTGGAGTGTATAAGATATAGTCAGTTTCACTCAACTTACTTTTTATCACGTAAGGATTGGAGAAACGCGCAGAGAGAGAGGATCCAGGAATGGGAAACAGCACTAGAACTTTCTCTCCTGGCAGAAAATTACGCACCACTGCTTTCCTATTGAAATTTCTCTTCATTTTCTTTTGTGACAGAGAAAGTGCTTCCCTCGCCACAGTACACGCATTTTGCAAAAGTTCACGAGTACGTGATACGAAATCAAGGACGTTGGGCTTCGCAGACGAATCATTACAGAGAAATTCCTCCTTTAACATTTTCAAAGGACCACGGACATTATGTCCGAACACAAGCTCTGACGGGCTAAACCCAAGCGAGTCCTGTCGCGCCTCACGCACCGCAAACAAAACCAATGGGACTCCATCATCCCACTCATTTCCAGTCTCTATACAATACTTCCGCAGCGCAGATTTTAATGTTTGGTGCCACCTCTCCAAAGCTCCTTGCGACTCAGGGTGATATGCACTTGATACGAGGTGAGATACCCCAAGAGCCTTTAATGATGTACGAAAAACGTGCGACACGAAATTTGAACCCTGATCCGTTTGGACAGTTTTCGGTAGCCCAAAAGTTGTAAAGAACTTCGTTAAAGCCTTAGTTACAGTCTTAGCCGTTATATTCCGTAACGGAATGGCCTCTGGGAAACGTGTAGCTACGCACATGATTGTCAACAAATATTGACAACCAGACTTAGCCCGAGGGAGTGGACCCACACAATCAACTAGAACACGCTCAAATGGTTCGCCGACTGCAGGAATAGGACAGAGAGGAGCAGGCGGTACCACCTGATTAGGTTTTCCACTGACCTGACAAATATGACATGTTTTACAGTACCTCACGACATCAGATTTTAACCCTGGCCAGAAAAAATGCTGGAGCACCCGGTTATAGGTTTTAGTTATCCCTAGGTGTCCAGACCAAGGATGGTCATGGGCCAGACTTAAAACATGTGGTCGATATTTTAAAGGTACCACAATTTGATGCACCGCATTCCACTCTTCCCGCTGCTCAGGATTTAACGATCTACTCCATTTACGCATGAGCACATTATCGTTCCAGTAAAACTGGTGGTTACGCAGCAACATTTTATCATTTTCAGCACTCGCACGACATTTGTCTAATGATAGATCACTTCGCTGAGCTTCAATCAGAGTCTCACGCGAGACAGACAAGTCAGCGGTAAGATCAAAGCAAACAGATGACCTAGAAGTCATTTTAGACGAGTCTGGAGAATCAGGAAGAACATAAGTTTTCAAAATATTTGAAAAGACAGAATCGCCAAGAATATCACTTTCCTGAATGTCACGATTCGCTTGTGCTCGCGTCACCACAGCACTAAACACATTTGGCAAATTCTTACCAAGTGCATCAGCCTGCGAATCATTACACGGGACATCAACCACTTGCACTACCGGCATTACCTTACCTCCAGCTATGTCATTTCCCATGATGAAGTCAACACCTTTCACAGGTAAAGAGGGACGAACGGCAACCTCAAAACACCCAGATGCCAAATCAGAAGAAACATATACCCGATGAAGTGGAACAGGAACAAAACCCATTTCAATACCCTGCACAATCGCGCTTGTATTACACGCCGAATCAGCACAAAAATCCAGAATATCTGATAATATAAAGGACTGAGACCCTCCGGTATCACGGAGAATTCTTACAGGTTTTCGGCTTTCGACCTTCTCATTTAACGACACAAATCCATCGAACACAAAAGGCTGAAAACAGCTATCAGGAGTCGCAGGAAAACCAGAGAATGATGGAGACAAAGTTTTCACCAAAACAGAACCTCGAGGCTGAAACGATGAGGACTCTTGTCGCTCTTGTTTCCGTTTTAGAGTACGACACTCGGCCATCATGTGTCCCATCTTGTGACAATAACCACACTCTCTATTGGACTTCGGACTGGTAGGAACCCATTTATTTTTTGAATCAGAAAGATTTTCATTTTCTTTTAGTGAGGGACCCCCAGAATCAGACGAACGCTTAAAAAACACCGTTTTGTGCATTAATGCGTACTCGTCAGCCAACACAGCAGCCTGTTGTACCGTGCTGACTTTTTGTTCGTTTAAATACAACGCAGTACGTTCCGAAACACAGTTTTTAAACTCTTCGATCAGCAACAATTCTCGCAATGAATTATAATCAGTTACCTTGCACGCTTTGATCCACCGATCAAATAAAATGCCCTTTTCGCGAACGAATTCGACATAAGTTTGAGACGTACCTTTTTTCGTGGTACGAAATCGTTGTCGATAGTGCTCAGGATCTAATTCATATGCTCGTAAAATTGCATTTTTCACGGCATCATACTGCACGCTGTCCTCTAACGAGAGAGATGCACACACCTCTTGTGCCTTACCTGATAGTTTACATTGTAACATTAGTGCCCAAACCTCGGTTGGCCATCTTAATACACCCGCAACTCTTTCAAACGCCTGAAAATACGCTTCAACTTCCTTCTCACGGAAGGGTGGAACAATAGCGATATTTTTAGCCACATCAAAATGTGTCGAAACCGGCGCTACTACAGACTCAGATGCGTTACCAGCCGAGACATAATTAATACTCGAATTTGATGGACCAGCCGGTGTCTCCGAATTACCCTTCAAACTAGATGTTTTTAAAGTAGATTTTTTAGGGACTTCTGGAACAACCTGCAACTCCAACTCCCGCAGTCGCACTTTTGTATCTGCATCAATTCGATACATTTCGATCTGACGCTTCAAATCATCTTGTCTCGCCTGAGCTCTATCTTGAGTCTCTAATTGTAACCGTGCTAAACGTATCTTTAAACGTGACTCTAAAGGCAAACCAGATGATGCCTCGGTGGAAAGTGAAAGAGGTTCAAATTTAGGCATCGAAAAAGACGGACCTACCTCCGCGCCAGCCACAGTCACTGGAGTCACTGGAATACCACTCAATACACGTAAGGGCGAACTTCCTGCAGCTGGTGCCGCCAACTCCGCTGCTGGAACAGTCTCAGAAGGAAATACCCCCTTGGTAATCAAACTAGCCACTAAACAAGCTTTTAACTCTTCTTTACGTAGTGTTCTAGAGATAGAAATCTCATAATGTTGAGCAATAAGAAACAAATCATTTTTCCGACATGTCTCTAATATTTCAACACTAGGCTGATCTATAAATTGATTTAACTCAAACGTTGCCATCTTTTAAAAAAGAAAACACAAAACAATCAGAATGATCCAACACTCTCTGGACCTACCTACCTCACCATTAATCTAACTATCCCCTACCTAATCTTCAGAGGGTACCGATTAAGAGATCGCTCTCTCCCCCGGAATACCTCCAAAAACAACAAACTAAAATAACAAAGAAAAACAATAAACAGTAAACCGTCGTCAGGACTGGCGCTAAGCACAGCCCCGCTGGTTTACTCTTTCTAACCAGAGAATATGGATCACCTGAATCAAATGAGATCAATCAAATTGCTACTACTCAGACACAAATCCTGGACGACAAGATCCCGGATGAGCCCCCATTTATGTTACGAACCTGTGTTGTTAAAATGCTCGGTGCTAAAGGGTTCAGCAACATAAAAGGAGACGCAAGGCAGAGAGCAGTTCAAAACATTTATTAAGACTAATAGGATGACTGCACAAACTCACGTCTCTCAATTTTTCTCTCTCCTCACATGTAAACACACATTTACTCTACACTAAAGTCAATACAGACATAACAAACACTAACAAAGATAAACAAAATAGTAGCACAAAAGACAAAGAACATAGTTTGAGTTGACCAGCGGCTAGGTATCATGACGCGCACGGAGTCACCGTCGCGTGTCTCACCCTCCTTCACACTCCACTTATATGCTCAGCACGAGCCATCAGAGCAACGGGCCACAGGTGCGCAAGGGCGGAGCCTACATTCAGAAAGAAACCCCCGATTAGAAAACGAAACAAACACACAAATACACACAGGCAACACCCATAAGGCTGAGGCCGTAACACATGTATGCATGTATAAATGTATGTAAGTAATAAGCCAACATTAGTTTGAATATACTACTTAATGTTATTGCAGTTAACTGAAACCGAAACTAAAACCATAAAATATATTGTTTAATAAAAGTAAATAAAATAAAATAGAATATAAAAATATTTTTTTTTCCAGATATTTTTCAAGTTTTCTCATTTGTTTAGTTTACGTTTGTGTACTAAAATAACAAAATCTGAAATAAACATGAATAAAAAAATATATAAACACCAAAACTTCAACTAAAATTAAAATGAGAAATTAAAATATAAAAATATTGATATTACTAAAAACTTAGTATCTTGATACTAAAACAACACTAATACTATGAAACTATTTTGAATTACTTTTACTGTAAGTTTGAATAATTTGATGTGCTTTTGTATATAAGGTGTATTTCCTGTATTAGTTATATTTTAATTATATTTAACTTTTAGTGTCCTTTTTAGTGCATCAACTTCAAACTTATTTCAAACTTTTTTTAAGTTTAAGTTTTTCATCTAATATTTGTATTTAATTTAATTTTAGCTTTTTCAATTGTCAAAATTGAAATAAAGCTTAAATAAAGGGGGACTTTCTGATTCCAGAGAGCCTTTAATCAATATTTTTGGTCTATATTTGAACTGAGCACACTAGGGCCCCGGGCCCCTCAGTCCAAATGCTGTAACCTAATGACTGGAGGCCTTATTATTTCTAATGAACTAATATTAGCACATTTCCTGATTTAGACATGAAAATCTACATCTTGTGTCTCAAAATGCTGCTCTACCTCTTTTATAGAAGAGATTGACGGCAGATAAGAGAGACTAAATATCTGACTGCCGCAGATGAAGTCATCTGAGTGGGCAGCGACTCGGCTAATGAGCCTGACAGCTGACCAGCCGGACACACACACACACACACACACACACACTTGTCCCCACTCGGCTACATATGCTCACACACCTGGCCTGCATCGTTACCTGTTTACAAATGACCAGCAATTTTCTGCTTGGTTCAGCAGCAACTGTTCTCATCCCTGGTGTCATCATTAGGGTTTGAGAGTTCATGTTTGGTTATTATGCCTGTCTCTAGTGTTTTGTCCCTCTTGTTTTGTACACATAATCATGGCCTTTCCCCCTCTCTCCGCCACCTTTTCTGCTAAATTATGCACTCTGGGCCACATTTCTCCAAGACGGCATTTGCATGCTTTATTTGGAGAAATGCCATGTGTGCAAGTGTAATCGTGTGTTGGTCCAAGCGTTGGTGTGTGTTTGTAATTACGGAAACAATAGCTCTTGTTCCGAAATGTAGCACCTCGCTACCTACTGCCTACGTAGACGGCATCACATTCACCTCATAAGTGACTGATTTGGAGCGCTCTACGTAGGCAGCAACTCTCTACAGCTTTTACTATAAATAGTGCTCTGCACAGGAGAGAGACTCAGTAAATGATCATCTAATAAGTGAAAAAAGACAGAGCAGAAAAAAATGTTTACTAAAAGAATTGTTTTTTTAATCCCGTCAAACTATTTTTAGCAAAACATTTCAGTATTGCATGAAAGGTTATTTTATTTGAAGATGAAGTGATGAAATTTTATTTATAAATAAATATGGATTTAAAAATAAGTAAAAAAATGCAATTCACAGATAAATTTATTTGGAATGACCTATTCTTTTTTTTTTTTTTTTAAAGGGGTTAAAAAATTTTTCAAGGAATAAAAGTTAACAATCTAAATAAAATGAAAATCGAAATAAAATGACAATCTTAAAAAAAAAAAAAAAAGTTTAGTTCAGGTTGTACAATTGGGTGCGAATCTTAAAAAAAGTACTGATATAAATAAGAATTAGTGATTCATTTCATCATAATTTTTGCCTTAAATATTTTACAACATTTTAAAAAAGAAATAATGATTAAAATGTGTTCACTCGCATATATCTTAAACAACATGAACATACAGTATGTTATTACTTTTGATCAATTATTTTTCTCTGAAAATTGTATAAAGGTCTTTCGAAACCTTTACACAATCCAAGTTGTACAGGTTAAAAGAGCATTTTTAAAGCATTTTCTTTTTAGTTATTGTGGAAACTACTGTATACTTACAACAAAGTTATTTCTTTATTCTTCATTCAGGATGGTTTACTGTTGCCAAACCTTGAGGCAAATTCTTCAATTTAAACAACACAGATTTGTGTTTATAATTACAACCTAAATTTGAACTATAATGCAGCTGTTGAGTGTCTCTGTGTTCTTACTTGTGTCTGATCTTGACGGATTGAGCGAAGAAATGAACATGAGAAGATTTCCACACCAAAGAAAGCACACTCTCATATTCAGTGAAGTTGTCGAAAAAAGCCTGCAAAGTGTTCGCACTGGCTAGATGTTACAAACAATCTCCAAATGAGCTTGTTTTGGCCAGATTTGTTCTAAACGTCACTCCCTTTTTTGCTTGAATTATATCAAGTCCTTTATTCGTCACTTACTCAGAAACATATTTTTCTCCTGCCTAGTTTGTCTTGGATTTACTCTGGAATTGCTTGTTTCTTAAAGTGCTACCTACTGTGGCAGCTCGCAAGGTTTTGACAGGGCAAAAATATGAATCTAAGTGCTTGCGAGTGAGCGTGATTTGTTTGTTTTACGATCCCATGCACACAGCTGGTTTAATTTCGTGTAGATAAGCTCCAGGCCAGTGTTTCTCTTTATAGTAAACACAGTAGTAGTGCAGTCCGTGTTCACAGAGGCCTTTTACAGTGCATCAATGCTATTGCACTCGGCCTGTCATATATATCTCCTGAGCGTGACACCTGCTTTAACGCTTCATAGTGCGGCGCCCACATGCACGGCTGCTAAACTAACAGGGACAATGTTGAGGGGCTTTTCAGTGTTTCCAGTCATGACAGAAAGGGTGGTGGATGAAATATGAAGACGGCTGGTAATAGAGAGAGAGACTTGACACAGGAAATGCAAAAGAAGAGACATGTTTTGAGGTTTAGAGGCTTTCTGAATAGTCAGTTTTACAGACTGAGGATGGGGAACTAAACATTTTTTTTTTTGAAGAATGATTGTTTGTTTTTGTTTTGTTAAATGATGAAGGCATAGTTAAACAAAACGTTTTCAAGATCACTGGAACCTTTGTTTGTTTTTTTGTTTTTTTTAAACGATGAAGACATAGCAAAACAGCATTTTCCCAAGATCAATGAAACTTTGTTTTTTGTTGATGAAGGCATGGTTAAAAAAAAGATCACAGAACTGCTTTTGTTTCCTTTTTGTTTTGTTTATAAAATATTTTACTTTTATTTTGTGACGTCAATGATGTAAACTTCTTTTTACCAAACATTAAGTGTAGAAAACAAGCCAAAGTTTTTAGCCAGGGTGTTTGTTTTTTTGCCACATCATTTACAGGCTTTAATGGAAATGTCCCTGATATGGTAATTAGTGTTGAACTGTATTTAAACAATCAAAAGGTATATGAAATGTAGAAAAGTAAATGATGAAGACAGTAATTGATATTGAATGTTTATTATTATTATTATTATTTATAAGAAGAAGAGTTAGCTGTTCCTGTTAAGGCTTAAGTTGTGGATTCTTAAGTTATGAGCATTACAAAATACAGTGTTAGTGATGTATGTCGTCTTGTAGGGTGTTTCGATTGTGTGCACATGTATGAGAGCGTAATGCTCTGCACTCTTCAGACGGCTCACTTTAAGTGCACAGCCCCCCAGAGAGAGTGAGTGCAGTGATGCTCACTTACAATGAAACTCAGCCATAAATTCTCTCGCAACGTCTTCAGTCGACTGTCCCCCTCCGACTCTTACAGTCGCAAATAAGATCCAAATTATGCAAATGATATTATCTCCTCACACTGAGAATTACGACGGAGAGCAAATCAGATTGAATTCTAAACTGTTGAACTCTGCCGCGTCTCTGCTGCGTTAAACGGAGATCCAATTAGTTCAAATGCAAATTCCAGCTAATTAGTTTTTCATTTCATTTCATGGGTGCAAGCAACACTTTGGCATTATTTGCATATCCACCTAATTCTGTGCGATGAACATTTAATCTTTAATCTTTCAGTTTATTTCTAAAGGCTAAATGAAAACAAGCCGTGCAGATTCATTTGCAGAAATATTGCATATTAAAAAGACAAGAGATGTTCTGTTATGCTGCAGTCTTGTGTTTGCTGTTTTCAGATTTGTCAATTTCAGATTAATAGTCTTGCTGTGTATCCGCAGCACTGAAGATTTATGCCTGATATTAGTCAAATGTGATCAAATAGGACCCCGGTTAATCTTGCGGCCACTGTCCACATCGGGCTTTATCTGCAGGCATAATTAAAGACAACTGTTCCTCTGACAGCCCGCCGAGGCCCCGGCAGAGTGATATTGGGGGGTCACAAATGCGCCTCTGTCACTGTGATGAATGTTTACGCGATGACACGCAGAAACGGAAGATTGTTTCAAACAGGTACACACTTAAAACCCCCACGAGATCGGCCAGGGCCATTTGACTGATTGGATGTGTACCGTGCTTTGAAAACTGATATTAGCTCATTTGTTAAACTTGACTTGTTAAAACGGCCCCAATCACTCATCCTGTATGTGCGTTTGGAGTGTAGAAGAGTCTGTGCGCTCTCAGAGCACGCTAATAAGGTTTCTAGCTGCCAGTCTAGTGCTCTACACAACAGGTAATCATGCGTACGGATGGAATGAAACGGCTAAACCTCAACCGTTGAATTTAGTGAATTCAGTGTCTGTTTTCTGAAGTTGATTTACTCCCCGCTGCTTCATTATGAGTTTGAACTTCAGCATAAAAATACAGAAGCTGTTTGGAAAGTGATAAGTGATAAGGTTTTGGCTAAATACATATGTGCAGTCTGGAAACAATGAGATTCCACCATGACATGATGCAGTGGAATGGGGACACTTTTCATTTCATTTTGATTTAAATTTCAGTTCATTGATCACAAAAAGCCGTCGTCCGAAACAGCAAAATAGGATAACATTTTAACACTATGTACAATTGTGTAATTGCAGCTTGATTGGAAATGGCATATATATATATATATATATATATATATATATATATATATAAGACGTGCATCATAGGTGAATTGTTGTGTTGTGTTTTGATTTACTCCAAGTGAAGGACTTTTTGTGTGTGATGTTTTGGTTGGTTTGGTGTTCAGTGTGTGTGTGTGTGTTGTTGTTGTAATTTTGGTTTGGTGTTTTGTTTGTGTGTGCTGTGTAGTTTTGGCTTGTTTGATATTTTGTGTGTGTGTTGTTTTAGTTTGGTGTGTCTGTGTGTGTGTTTTTTTTTGTTTGTTTTTGTTTGTTTGGTGCTTTGTTTTGATTTTTTTCTGTATTTTGTTGTTTTTTTGCTTGGTGTTTTGTGTGTGTGTGTGTGTCTTTATTTTGGTTTGTTTGGTGTTTTGTTTGTGGGTGTGTCTTTGTTTATGGTTTGTTTGGTGTTTTGTTTTGTTTGTCTTTGTTTTTGGTTTGTTTGGTTTTTGTTTGATTGCGTGTTGTTTTTTTGTTTGTTTGGTGTTTTGTTTGTTGAAATCATCATCACCATCGCCATCCTGTTTAAATAAGTTTTTTTGACCTTCAATTGGCACTCAACTTCATCAGCACACCACCCTTCAAAATCCCCCCATCCTTTTCACCAACAGTACTGCAGAATCAGATTAACATGAGAGTGTGTGTGTGCATTAATCTCATTAGCTCAGTTCTCTAAGTACACTCACCTGTGGACTCTTAAGATAATACCACTATAACAGCATCTCAAGTAATTAGATCAGCACACACTGCTGAGCAAAGAAGAAATGTCGAGGACACCATGAAATTGTGTAGTTTATTAATAAATGTTCCTGTTGTTATTGTGCACTATTCATCAGTTATTCATCAAGTCCTCTTTGAAAAGTCATATTTATGAGTTGGAAAGTCTTAATCAGGTGCTTTCAAGTCACTTTTGATCAGAGCAAGATGGCCGTTCAATTCAGTAAGATGTTTTAACTCTACAGTTAGTGATCAATAAAGAATGCATATCTGCTGTGCTTTTCAATCTAATTTATGAATGCTCTGTGAATTAAGTTGTGTATCGTTAATCGTTGTGTATTCTAATCTTTAAATACTATGGTATTTAAACACATTTAAATACATTTAAACACGTAAATACGATCTTTCCGACACGACTTGAAAGCACCATTTAACCACAGCTGTGTGGTCAGGGGAAATATCAACCAATAATATCCTAGCATCATTTCTGTGATCCAATCAAGTCTTGAAAAATAAAATTAAGCTCCGCCCCCAAATTATTTGTTTAGTGCTCACTAAACACACCCATGTTAATGTCAGGTGTTAAGAGGAGCAGACAGAGACACCGTACACACAGATCCAGATGTCCTGTCACTGTTTTCCGGTGTGTGTGAGGGTGTTGAAGGCCCTGAGGGAGGTGGCTGCTCTTTATCCACCTCTCGCTGTGACTACTTCACCATCACTTTCTGCTCAGGGTCTGTGTGTGTTTTGTGTGTTGACACGCAGCCTGACACAATGTTAACAGATGATAACTGTTGAGGATGTGTTTCGAGCCCAGCTGTGATCTGTGTGTGTGTGTGTATGTGTGTGTGTGTATGTGTTCATACCCATCCCAGTGTTGTGTGTGAAATATGGCTGATAGATGCAATTGCTTTATCTCCAGTTGACAGCTTAATCTGAGAACTGACAGAAACACATCTCTCTGTGTGTGTTGTGTGTTTATGTTGAATGGTATCATGTGATGTCTTGACTGCTGGACGGCAGTGACTTTTAGTCTTGGCAGCAGCTCTGAGTGGAGCAATTAAACTAATTAAAAGCACCGGGCCAGGCTTTTAGACTGCAGGCCAGCTTCATTCCCAGTACAGCTTCACACAAGCATTCATTTACATTTCCAGACTAAATGCTCTTGAAGCTGCCTGTTGCCATTTAGTACCACATGTGGCTGTATCATGAACTTTTCTTCAGCGATTCATATTGTAATCAAATTTGCATCGCAAATGCAAAACGCAGTTCATAGATGCACAGGCTCTTTTAACTTTGTCGTGTAAGCAACTTCCAAAAACAGCTCTAACGTCACGGGTGTGCATTTTACTGCACTCACGTTCTTCAGACAATGTACAAATAATTTATTATTATTATGACGTGCAAAATGCAGTATAAATGTGTAATAAAGAGTATAGTATATATATGTATACTTTTAACAACAAAAAAAATGCTATTCTATGTTTAAAGCGTTCCTGTTGACCTCTGTGTGTGAGTGGATACGAGTTTAATTACTTATTAGAAAAAGACAGACTATGTTAGATTCATCAGCACAGAGGTTAATCAAATTACTCTCCCGCAATCAGACACTCGAGACTAAACGAGAAGAAAGAGAGTGAGAGAGATGGAGGCGGCGATAGAAGCTGTCCTGCCCAATCCAAGGCTTTTTAATTGCAGATAATGTGTGTAATATGTCATAATTCATCCGGGGAAGGTGGGCGGCTCGTGTGACAACAATCGGCTGGCCTCTCATCTCCTGTTCCTCTGACATTTCATTATCCGGGTTTTACAGGCTCGGCTAACATGATAACACACTTGCCGTCTGATCAGTGAATCACAACCCTTCACTTCCATTCCCACTGTCTAATCAAGAGCGCTTTTGCTTTTAACACTCTGCTAGAGGAGAATTTACATGAAAGATCTGCGGGGTTGGAAGAAAATCGTTCTTAGGGGTTTGTGGGTAAAAAAAAAAAACTGACCTGATCTGTGCTTGAAGATTTCACAAAATTGTATTTTTATTAATGGAATATCCCACATGAAGATAAGAATAAACAATGACAAAGACAATGCTCTGTACCGCAAATAAAAATGTATTTTTTTTATTTGTCTGAAGAAAATGTGAGTGGAGCTTGTTTTAAGGTGACGTGAATGGCTGCTAGGTTGTTGCTATACATTAAGGTGTTCTAGGTCATTTCTCGAGGGTTGTTTGCTTTGTCCCACCTTAAAATATTGTCTTTGCTATTCTCGTCTGCAGGCATGGCTCAGTTCCCTCCTTTAAATTATGTTTATCTGCTTAGAAAAGTAAAAACACATTATTATGGTGACACAAACGATACAGACGGGTTTTACATCATAACGTTAATAAATGTAGTTATAATTGAGGTTAGTGGTCAAGGGGTCAAGATTCGAGATTTGATCGTTCTACCATGCAAAAATAGTCATAATGTAAATAGTAACAAAAAAGTTTTTTTTTGTTTAATGTGAAATATTACTCATTTTTATTATAATATATTTTAGCTGATTTATTTAAATATTTGTTTGTTTTCCCCCCCAAAACAGGCATATCACAAACATTTCATTATATTATATTCGATTTATGACTTTTGACTTTTCTGTTTGCTATGTCACCAGAAATATTGTAAGGGCCAAAGGTCCAAATGAATGAAGAGGAGAAATCATAAAACTCAATATATGATAGCTCAGTGCCACATCACACATTTTTTGATAGAACCATCGCCTGTTTGTTTACTTTTGAATGTGCATATGTATTACTAATATACAGTTTTCATTTGCTTAAAAATTGCTTAATTTGTTAAAAAATAACACCAATGGAGTACACAAACCTTGTGAAGGGCCAAGGACATTGCAAAATGGATTTCTCTGGACCGTATGCCAATAATAGAATTACTGTATTTTCTATAATATCGGGGGGGGGAAAGCAATATATTGACTTCTAAAGACACACTTTGTAATGGCTATTCAATGGCAAAATAATTTAGGCTAATGTCTTCGATCTGTTTTTTTGTTTAGTTTTTTTGGCTTCTTTTCTATGCAAATATTGATGTATGCAGTTGATATAATGAATTAATGAATTAATGAATTAATGAATTAATATCAAATTTCATTCAAATTTTGAATCATTGACAGCTCTTGTTAAGATGTGTGGGCCTTTTTGGTAATGATCGAGCAGATGAGCCTCGTCTAGTTCATCCAGGCCTTGCCCGTCTCTCCATTTCTGCCTGTCTTTCTCTCCCTGTCCCCATGATTCAGTCCTGATGGATGGATGGCGTGGTGTTGGGTCATTTTTCAGCCTGACCCTGTCCCCTCCTCCAGATCAGTCACAGTTCAGAGACAGATGGACGGACTGAGACGCTGGGGAAAGAGAACGATCTACTGCTTTGCTAAAAGTCAGTGTCATTGTGCGAAGGGAGTCTATGTCCTGAAAATTACCCACAGTGCACTGCTGAGTCACTGAAACGTGAGATGTGTGATGTGGGATCACTGTTTAGATTTCACAGTCGTCCCTCTGCTTACATCGCACACAGCACTCAATTCCCAAGCCTTCTCCAAAAAACACTTGAAACGGTGTGTGTTTGTGTGTGTGAAAGGGCTCTAACGACTTCACAGGCCATTAGTCTCTCTGCATGCTCTGTCACACCTCATTATCCCCACTAACACACGTTAGCTGATGCCTGGAACACACTCTGTTTGGGGAAAGCTACTCTTTTACAAACTAGTCATTACTAACTCTCAAAGTCTATCTACTGTGAGGCAATGTGAGCTGCATTCTGGACCATGCCAGTGATATGGGGCCTCCAAAACCTCAGGACATGTTGCTCGAGAGCGCAAGAGAAAGCTAAACACCAGATACCTTGCTGCGTGAAGTGTAAACTGACCAGTAGGGCCCCCTGACCCCTCAGATCATACACCACCAGCAGAACACCTGGGGCCCTTGGGTATAGAGTGCAGTTTTGGATGCACATATAAGTTGAACACCAACGTAGCTTGCCCCTTCAGCCAATACAGCATGGGTAACACTTTAGAATACAGTTACTACACAGGAACAAATAACTAATGCACTAATAGCATTCTAGCTGCTACTATTAACTAACAAGAAACTCTGATTAACGATTAGGAAGTAATAATCAATATTAGCTAATAGCTAGCATTATAACTCCCTAATATTGATTGACGTCATCGTAAGCTTTTGAGATACTTCATTTGTAAGTTGTTTGGTATTATTGACACAAGTGTCACCACATCATTCTAAAGAAATTGCTAATAATATGGATCAGTATTATAAAGTGAAGATCTCGATAACCCATTAGTAATGACTCAAGTATTACCTAATCTATCAAAAGGAATTACTATCCAGAATCGTACAAAAACCTCAAAAGTTTACAATGATTTCAGTAATTACTAGAGAGTTATCATGTAATTCACTTTAGAAAGTGACGTGACATTCAGCCAAGTATGGTGACCCATACTCAGAATGCTCTGCATTTAACCCATCCAAAGTGCACACACACAGCAGTGAACACACACACACACACACACACACACCTTGAGCAGTGTTCATCATTTATGCTGAGGCCTCCGGGGAGCAGTTGGGGGTTCAGTGCCTTGCTCAAGGACCACAAGTCGTGGTATTGCCGGCCCGAGATTTGAACCCACAACCCTAGGGTTAGGTGTCAAACTCTCTAACCACTAGGCCATAACTTCCCCTAGAATACTGATCCAAGTAATTAGTAATTCCTTCTGAAGAATTTGGTAATACTTGAGTCACTAGTAGTGGTTTACCATGACCTTCACTTTAGAATTAATTATACACTATGCATTATTAATTTTAAATATGAACCGGTTTACGGTAGTTCTTAGTGGTTCTTAGGGAGGTATGGAAAATTCATTAATCAGAATTTGTACATATATATATTGCATTCACTAAACATTTTGGTGTGAATCCGGATTCAGTAGGCCACATTTGGTGAGAGCGTGAATTGCACATGAAATCACATTAAACATATTTACATAACATTCTCAATAGATTTTTTTGGTGTCAATCTGGATACAATTGACCATATAGTGCATTCATGCTAGACATTTTGGTTTTTAATCCAGATTCAACAGATATATTTGATTAAAGTGTGAAAGCACATGGGACCATTATGACGCATCCCTGAAATTGTACATTAATTTCATAAAACATTAATATCACATCCACACTAGACATTTTGATGCAAATCTGGATTCAATGGAATTCAGTGCCATCAAGAAACCATACTTAAATTAATTTGAAATGGAAGGTCTGGATTAGTTCTGTCTTAATCATGGTACATCTAGTCTCTGATCTCGTATCTCTGACTGTATATCCAGGGGTATACAGTCCTGCTACTGGAAGGTCACTGTCATGTAAAGTTTAGCTTGATCCCCAATTATACACACGTGAACAAAGGTAATCATGGGCTTTAGGATCACTAGAAACTTCTAGGCAGGTATGTTGAGACCAGGATTGGACACTCCTTATTTTAACCGTGAATTGCTTGTTCCTGAAGGTGTCTACAGGCAGCTTTTACTATTGGATAGAATTCCCCATGTTTCAGGGGCAGTTTTTATGATGGCAGATCTTGCCCTACCTGTCAGCACATATCTGTGTTTGGGCTTACTTCAATTAAATGTACCCCTGTATTTTCCAGAAAACCATCTCTGTTAATCTATCAAGACACTGTTAACAAATGAAAAGAATAGGGGTGTAATTTATGTCCCCCTCACACGGCTGCACTGTCATTATTTGTGTTCATGGGTCTGTCTCTATTCCCTCCACTGCTACTCCAGACGGGTCATCCATTAAACATCGTGGTAAACAGCGGGCTCTCTCGGGCTTCGAGACCCACGCCGTTACCTTGACTTTTAAAATATATGGTGTTTTCAGCTGCAGTTAGGTCGACCTCCTTCCAGCATGGGGAGATTATGTAAGTTCTGAGTGTGTTTGTGTACATACACATTTCCTATAGTTTGTTGCTTTCAGGAGCAGTATGTTTGACTATGTTTTTCTAAACATTTATTCATTTTGTAGATACTTTTTCCAACTTCAACTGCATTCAAAGTATACTTTTCGTCGGTATACAATCTTGGGAATCAAACCCATGACTTTAGTGTTTCTAGCAAGGATCACTACTGTTAATGTTTCAGAAGAGTTATAGTCAAGTTGGAAAGGAAGTAGCAACAGATCTTTTCTTCCATATTGTTGCGTAAATCAGAGTATGACTGATTATCGAAAAGGAAAATATGTAGGGTGAGGAATTGGTTGATTGGAAACGATCAAAACCAATGCAAGCTTGCAAAATAGTTTTCAAGAAGAGTATATAACATGCATTTACAAATCAAATAGAGTGATTTTTTTCATGTAGACTTGAAATTGAATTTATAGGACAAGTGGACATCATTTAGCTATAGACATTTCTGGCTTTTTCCCTCTGATATAGACACTAGAAATGGAATGGTTGGAGAGAGAAGTGAAATGGAAATGTTGCAGGTAAAATTTGAATAAATATTTCTAATTTAATCACCATAACTCAGAAATGTGTCAAAAAAAGAAGCATTTTTTGATAAATCTTGCCATAATAGCCAGTTTTCACTCCTTCCAGCTCCACTTTATTTATTTATTTAAAATTCAGTATATTTTTTTCCAATTTGAACACTTCTATCCCAAGAACTGTACTGTACTGCTACACCACTGAAATCCAGGCACTTGATTTGGCTCTTTAAAATACTGAAAGATTGCTGTACTTCACCTTGTGTCTGAATATATGCTGTATATAATGATCTTCTCCATCATTTGATGAATAACTGCTGTCATGATCAGTAGAAACTGTACGCAAACATCTCTTTTAAATGAAATTCAAATTGCCGCCTGCTTTCTGTGGGTGGTAATGGCACAACATTAATTGCAGCTGGCAAATAGTGCTGAGTTTTGTGGCTAGGGCGCAATGTATAACGAGCCTAATTTACATAGAATGGAGGCGTGTTTGCGCTGAAAAGAATGACAGTGACTTAATTTAAATACAGTGCAGCGCTATTCTTGCGCATTTATCTACTGGTTAAACTGTATTGTGGAAGCTTATAGAATAAGAAACAGGTTTTTGTGGTGAAATACCTTTTTTTTGTGGAACTGTTTAGTGAATTTGCCTGACAATGTATTCCTTGACACATCTTTCACACTGTTCGGAGTTCCACTGATGCAGGGAACAGCAGCTATTCAAAGCTTTTCCAGAGAGATGAGAACTGTGAGCTTTCAGTCCCACTTTGCACAGGTTGACACAATATTTCAGCTCAATTATGCAGAGGTGTGTTTATTTTCACATGACGGTCATAGGCACGCGTGATAGAGCGCAAGAGGCAGAGGTGAGGGTTTAATTTGAAGGTAAAGTTAGTGCATTGACAGTGATTACTGCCTTAATTGGAGGGAAGGGGCAGCCGGAGACAGCAGCCCCGGACTCCTACCAAGATACTTTTAATGAGTTTGTTTAGCTGAGAGAGAGCATCCCTGCATTGTACTGTAAAATCCCCACCACCTCTTCCTGTTTTATATACTAATGACTTTTAAACTGAAATCCACAGAAATCACCATACCAAACAGACATAGGGCAAAACGTCCCAAAATGTACTGACAATTCATCTGGTGTTAGTCTTTTTAAAATAGCGACATATACAAATTGAAACTAATCAGTCTTTTTTTTTTTTTTTTTTACAAATAAAATATACATTTGATAAAAAGGTATTCAATATAGACAATATTTATTTTAGTTGTTTTGATTTATTAACCATTTCAAGTTTGTTTGGGATTTTTTGAAAGTTTGCTACAAATGGCTTCTACAATTAGTGTGTGATATGCAAAATATAGTTATTACAGTTATAGACCCTCAATCGACACTTTTGTCCCAGTTTTCAGGAATCAATGACCAACAAATGGCAAAAAACCTTCATTCAGGGTTAGTTGCCTGTCTTATTCTGAGAGGAATGGCATGCTTATTTGGCAGGAAGTTACCTGGGTTCTGCAACCAATATTTTGTCCCTTGTTTGGTGAGGTCAGGACAAGGTTGACTCAACTAAATGAAGACAAAAGGACAACAGAATGGAGGGATGAGGAGAAAGGAAATGTAAGAGGAAATCAGACATAGCCTGAGGGGAAAGTCAGAGCAGGGTTAAGAATACAGAGTACACAGGTGCTAGAATATTGATATGTGTATATGTTTCGGAACAAAACCAAAAATGTCTTTTGGTCTCTGAATATCATACTCATATTTTGAGCAAAGATATATAGTCTGGATGTGGACATTCACACCAGAACCTTTTAGGTCCTAAACAGCATTATAGGAAGTAGACATGCATTTAGTTCAAAGTATTCCGTCATCTGAGACACGGTATATTTATTTTTGATAGATGGACCTTTTATGACTAATAGACTTTTTAAGTCATGAAACAGAGTCATGTGGAGCTGTAACCAGCGCGGCCTATGGAGTTGTGCATGCCTTGCGTGTTAAACACATGCTCATATGCTGCTTCAGGGAAGCTTTGTGGATATCCCAGAATTTGGATTATCATTATTTTTGCTTGGACTGACATCAACTCACTTGTGCACCGGGAACTTTATCACACAAACGGACATTATCAGCGATCGTCTTTATCTGCATCGTCATCTACTATCAGCTAAGTTTGTTCTGTTTACAAGCATATTTTTTGTCATTCCAACACAGTATGCCTGGCCTAACGACATAAACTCTCAAGACTCATTTAAATTCATCCTTTGGTTGATGTTGTTTTATTTATTTATTTTTTCTTTGCTTATTTTCAGTTTGCCTTTTCTTTTGTTTATTTTGAGCTTTGTAAACCTATTCACCTGTTTGAGGTAAACTGCGTCCGTATAAAGTGTATTCAATCTTTCAGAATTTTTGTGCCTTAGCATTTCATGATTATTCTGAACCTTCTTATACCAGGGTGTTGATCATATTAAGGAACTTTTTTGGACCCCCCTTTTAAACGTATAACTCATGCCTAAATTGAGTAGTGGTGCCCTTTTCCACCAACAGAGTGCTGTTGCCATTCCATGTAATGGTATCAAACCATTCCATGTTAATGCCTGCGTGGGATGGATTGTTAAAGTCCCAATTTCCACCAGATGCGTAACGGCTGCGTAACGGCTCCGCTGCGTGACAGCTCCGTGTTCCATCGTCCGTCAATACCCACCAGGTCCGGATTTGTTGCGGAACGGCTGCGGTCATGACTGACAGCTGACGTCACGAGGCCCCATGTAATCTCGCGAATTCTGGTGTGATCGCGCGATATGTAGTTTCTATAAACAGAACTACCAAACCAGGAACAGTTTTCCATCGAGTTTTCCAGCCTGTCTCCGCCCATTATGACGTTTTCAAGGTGTAGTGTAGGGAAATATGAGCGCGGTGTAATTTATTTTGAAAATTAAACGGATCTTTTATTTTGTTTCTGGCTGTTCTGTTTTGTCACTCGACTTCCTGTCCTGCGTACTCTGCCCTGTAGTGCTGCGGAGCGCTCCGGCATCCGGCAAAAATAGAAGCTCTGCGTATCTGCTACGGAGGGCTGCGGATCGCCGGAGTCGGATTGCAGCTGTACCGTATTCAGTGGAAATACACTCATTGACTTTAATTGAAACCTATTGACTCCGCCGCCGTGCCGGAGCCGTAACGCAGCCGGTGGAAATTGGGGGTTAGTCCAGCTGCCACAAATTCCATCACATTCCTACTCCTGCAATATTAGGATCTGCTCCTGCAAGATTCTGTCCCACTCTTGCCAGATTTTGCCCCATTACTGCAAGATTCTTTCCCTTTCCCACCAGATTATACCCTATTCCAGCAAGATTCTGTTCAGTTCCTGAAAGATTATGTCCCGCTCCTGCAAGATTTTGTCACACTCCTGAAAGATTATGTCCCGCTCCTGCAAGATTTTGTCACACTCCTTCAAGATTCTGTCCTGCTCCAGAAAGATTCTGTCCCGCTCCTGAAAGATTATGTCCCGCTACTGAAAGATTATGTCCCGCTCCTGCAAGATTTTGTCACGCTCCTTCAAGATTCTGTCCCGCTCCTGAAAGATTATGTCCCGCTCCTGCAAGATTTTGTCGCACTCCTTCAAGATTCTGTCCCGCTCCTGCAAGATTTTGTCACGCTCCTGAAAGATTATGTCCCGCTCCTGCAAGATTTTGTCACACTCCTTCAAGATTCTGTCCCGCTCCTGAAAGATTATGTCCCGCTCCTGAAAGATTGTCCCGCTCCTGCAAGATTTTGTCACGCTCCAGAATGATTCTGTCCCGCTCCTGAAAGATTGTCCCGCTCCTGCAAGATTTTGTCACGCTCCAGAATGATTCTGTCCCGCTCCTGAAAGATTATGTCCTGCTCCTGCAATATTTTGTCGCACTCCTTCAAGATTCTGTCCTGCTCCTGCAAGATTTTGTCACGCTCCTGAAAGATTATGTCCCACTCCTGCAAGATTTTGTCACGCTCCTGAAAGATTATGTCCCGCTCCTGCAAGATTTTGTCACACTCCTTCAAGATTCTGTCCCGCTCCAGCAAGATTGTCCCGCTCCTGCAAGATTTTGTCGCACTCCTTCAAGATTCTGTCCTGCTCCTGAAAGATTCTGTCCCGCTCCTGAAAGACTATGTCCCACTCCAGCAAGATTTTCTCCAGCTCCTAAAAGATATCCCGCTCCTGCAAGATTCTGTTCTGCTACCACAAGATTCTCTCCTACTACTGCCAGATTCTGCCCCATTCCCACAAGATTCTGTCCCAATCCTACAAGGGTCTTTCCTGCTCCCACAATATTTTGTCCTGAGTTTTTGTCTCGAGTACTACGCCTAACTTTCAAGTGTTGTGTAAAAGCATTCAGGTAGCCCATGTGGATTTTCAGTCTCCCTCCCATCAGGCCCGTTGTCAAGGGGGGGCATCGGGGGGCAGTGCCCCCCCCAAATGACTTATTGTGCCCCCCTAAATGTAATGCACAGGACAATTAAGCAATCTTGCATTAGACGTTTAATATTACAAAATTTATATTGCTAATTTTTTATTGCAGTATGGTAGCCTATGCATTGCTTTTATTATTGTTGTGTTGTTGGTGGAAACCAGGAGCTTTTGTGACTAATGTTTATGAAGTTTAGAGACATAAATCAAATTGGTTTTGGTGTAGTTTTAGGTTGGACTTGTAATGATATACGTTACGTTGATTGTTCATGTTACTTAAGAAAGCCACTAGATGACACTGTGTTGTGTATGTGATGAACAATGCAGATTAACAAAAAATATAGGCTACTAGCTAAATTTGGAAATGTTAAGAGACAATAAACAGAGATGTTGAGATCATACGGTGAAGTATTTTATTTGAATAATTGAACAAAAAAAGACTATTGTGGTCTATTTTAGTTATAGCCTAATATGGGTTGTTGTTATGGTCTGTCTCAGATCATTAAAAAAGTGTGCCCCCCCTATGAAAATTAAATGCCCCCCCATTTGGTTTGTTCTGGCGACGGCCCTGCCTCCCATAAGGATATGCCGGTATCAAATTTTCTTGTTGCGATTAATTTCTCATGCTTTTATCACGGTAAATGATATTATCACAGTATTGAAATTTAGTTTAAAAAAGTGCTCATAATACATTATAACAGGTTAAAAAAAATTTCTTATAACAAAAATAACTGAACATTTAAATACAATAAAGCATTACTGAAAAATATATAAAGTTAAAAGTTTTGCACAGATTATGCAAGTGCAAAAGAACTATAAAGACCCATAGGTATCACTTTACAATAAGATCTCATTAGTTAACCATTAACATTCACAATGAGCAATAGCTATATTTTCTACAGAAGTTATTAATCTTTGTTAAAAAATAAAAGTTTTAGTTCATGTTAGCTCATTAAATAATACAGTTGCAACTTTAGATTTTATCAACGCGTTATTAAATATTGGTATACCTAAGATGAATGACTGTTCAGAATAATTGTTCATTGGCAGTTTATGTTAACTAATGAATTAACTAATATTAAAAATGAAGCCCTAATGTAAAATGTAAATTAACTATAAACAAATCTAAACACTTTCAAACAATTTCTATGTCATGTTGTAGTCCAGATTAAAATAAACTATTAATACTTAAGTATTTGGCACTGTGATGAACATCATAGCAAATACATAAATCTGATTGGCTATTTAAAATTATTAAATATGTTTTAGAAAGTAGGGCAGCTGGTTTATTTGTGTTGTTTCAAGGGTAAGGACTGCATTTTCTGCAGTTTAGCGCCATCTGCTGTCAGAGAGTGAATGTGCTTACACACAGCGTGTCTCTCACGTGTTCCTCCATGTGCTTCTCATGTGTGCTTGTTACATCAGAGCACACACGTGTCTTCCAAACAGCATACAGCGGTGTTGTGCATTTTGAACAGCTGATGGAAATAGTATTCTTAAAATACATTCCAAATTCTGAATAATTTGTAATATATAATTATTCACGGTATTTAGAAGTGCCCACGATAACAATATCATGCATGTTCATTACCGTGATATATTGCATTACCGAATACCGGCAAAAGTCTACCCTCCCATAAAATATTGTCTCTGTACCATAGTGTATTTTTTTTATTGTCTGATGTTTGAAATCATTGGTTACCTGTAAGCCAATCCCATAATGTTTGGTTATGACGTGTGTTATGCGCCGCCTCAGCAACCTCAAACTTCCACTGTCAACACAGGTATGCTGCGAAAAAAAAAAAAAAACACAGTGAGATTCGCTGCATCCTTAACATGAGCCTCCGTGAGAGCAACCAAGGGGGACACAGTAACAATTATCGCCTTGCCGGACTTTGGCCTTCCCAGTTTCTCGCCGACGATCGGTAACAGTTGATAAATTAAACTTTTCCCAAAACCTGTCGCGATTAGGGCCACAACATCACCTACATTCAAAATGTGAAACAAATACTCTGCGAATTGCTCTGTCGTTTTCGATTTCCCTAACCTAAACTACGATCTTACATTCTGCGCTTAGAATGTACATCACGGCTCTCAGCCCGCCCTCTGTTTGTTGATTGGCCGGCTGTTTTGAGGCCAAAGGAAAACTGGGAGATAGGTTGCTATTTCAGACTGAGTACAGAGGCGAAATGAAATTGAGCAGAAGTACGAAGTCTGACGTAGTCAGGCTAGCGGGAATGCAGACCACTGTTTCCAACACAGAAATGGGGCCCTATTTTAATGATCTAAATGCAAAGTGTAAAGCACACGGCGCAGGTGCCCTCAGGGCGTGTCCAAATCCACTTTTGCTATTTTAACAACGGAAAAACGGTCCGTGGGCCGGGGTGCATTTTTTGCAATGCATTGTCCCTAATGTTTTAATGAGTAATGGGCATAACGTTTAATAAACCTGTCAGTACTGTCAAGCCTCTGCAATTGATCCAGAATGCAGCAGCGAGGGTTGTCTTCAATGAGCCAAAAAAAAGCTTACGTTACTCCTCTCCTCATCAGGTTACACTGGCTACCAGTAGCTGCTCGCATCAAATTCAAGGTACTGATGCTAGCCTACAAGACGGTGTACATGGCGCACAAATGGGCGCAAATGCATTTGCTAATTAAACGACGTGGCACTGGACGGGAAACTAGCAAACACACTTGCGCTGGACGGGAAACTAGCAAACACACTTGCCTTGCGCCAGGTGAATGATAGGGCCCATGGTGTTTCTGGAATGGAAGCTTGGAAACATTAATAACAAAAATACTTTCAATTTTGGAAGTCTGACTCCAATTACCATGAGAATGAAATGCAGCATTTTTCTTATTCATAACTAAATTGCTGTAGTTAGTCAATCCAATAACTTTGAGTCAAATTCAGTCCTTGGCTTAATTGTTTCTTCCCTACAAAACTCTCAGGTACAATGACCCAAAAGAGCTTAGTTGATCTCTCCAGTGTAAATGTATTACCCGTCAGGGAAGGATGAAAAAGGGTTGATGAAATGCAGATATGCTGGTTAAATTCCAAACCACTGCTTATGTGTCATGTTTGGGCAGGAGGTTTTAAATCCACAGGTCTTGTCCGATTTGTCAGCAGGAGTCTGATGGCACTTTAATTCACTATTTGTCATTTTTAAGGTACAAACCACCTGTTCATTAGTGGAGCACTGATGGTTATTAAGTGTGTTATGAAAGGAGAGATGATGTGCTTTGATATGAAGGGATAAAAGAGGTGTGGAATCCATCAGGACATGCCATCTCAATCGGGATAAAAGGGGCCCGCTGGAGAACAGGTCTGAAATCCGTCGATCCAAACCTGTATTTACATTCACATTAAAACTGGATAGAGACTTTGACCTAAAAGTCCTCTACAGTAAGAGTTCATAGTTTGCTGAATTGGCGGAATCACACTTTTCAGTCCCACCTTTTTAATATGAAAGTAGAAAGGAATGAGTGATTTCAAACATGTATTTCTTTAGAAATATTCCTGGGAATTGAAATAAGTACCATGGTTTTTAGGCTTGATTATCTATCTATCTGTCTATCTGTCCGTCCGTCCGTTCATCTTTTTTATTTATTCTTCAATGACTCTTGCACATTCAAGATGTAATCATGTAATTCCTCCATTTCTGTCATTCGTCCAATTATATTCCATCATTTTCTAATCTTTTCTTGTCCCACAACACAAAGACAGCTGAAGGTTGCACGGTGAATATATTAAGCAGAATTAATAATGCAAAATGTTTTTAATAAAAGAATACATTTCCTCTTCTGCTCTTAATGTCTGTTTTAGGGAGAGGCCCTCTTTGCTATTAGAGAGTCTACAGGCAGAGAAAGGTCAAAGCTGTAATAGACTAATCTCAATCATTGGGAGCAGTTCACAAAACCTCTCAACACACACATTGCACTTAGATCTATGGCATATGATATTGAATTAAACTGATGTATTGAATGTTAAAACTTTCATTGGCCTCATCTATAAATGCTTCAATTTGTAAAGCTTTTGCATTCTTAACAAGCGATGCTAATTTATTATTTATTTATTTTACTTTTTTTAAAATACTAGTATTTCTTTTTTACTTTCAGTGTTACAAAACAAATAGTTAAATAATTATGCAATTATTCCTGTGATATTCAAGTGTATAGCTTATGCATGCACAGTAACACGGGCAGTGCCTTAAAGGAAAACGCCACAGTTTTTCTATATTCCACTGTTCTTCCCTCAACTTCGATGAGTTGATACGCATCTCTCCCGTCTCAGTGCATGCATTCAATAGCTGTAGCTTGTGGCAGCACTATGCTAACTTTTAGCTTAGCACCATTCATTCCTTAGGATCCAAACAGAGACTGATTTAGAAGCCAGCAAACACTTGCATGTTTTCCCTATGGCTACTGTAAAGACAAGTACTATGAAGGTGAAGGAGTTTTTTTTCAGTGAAATTTAATTATTTGTAACCTTTCATAGTTAATATCTTTTCTATCTAGATATTTTCTGTTTTTTTTTCATTATAAATTTTACACTGAGCTGTAATTTATTTATATATATCATTTCTGTAGTCAGTGTATATTTTCTAGACATTTTGTAAATATTATTGTATTTATTTACTCAGCTTTAAAATAATTCTTACATTTTTATAGTCAATATCAATTTATTATAGATATTAATGTAAATTATTTTTAATTATAAATTCTATAGTATACTCTCTATAAAAGAAAATTTCATCATGAACAAGAACATGAACAACAATATCAAATTAGACCACAGAAATCCCAAAATTATATTTCCCTTACATTTAACATCCAAAAGTGCATTCATCTTTGCCATGTAACGTTCATTCAGTTGACTAGTGCTATATGCTGTATTAACGAAAAAAACATAAATGGTATTGATAAAAACACTTACACTGACAATATCGACTTAACACAATATCACGTTCAATCGAATGCGACTCATCTGTTAGCTTTTCATAGTTTGTCAGTTGATTTACGGCTCTGTGTGTCCATGATCTGAAAGCATGTGATAGAGATTCCAGAATCAGCTTTAATGACGAGATGCACATAACAATCACATGCGATTTATTGTGCAGCCCTAAGTTTGTTTGTAGATCACAAAGTACAAAATAGATAAGGAAAACTAGGATGCTGGGTGTATTCCAAGCGCTGCCATTACTGTCTAGAGCAGGGGTTGGCAACCTACGGCACGCGTGCCAACAGTGGCACGCAGAGGGATAATCGCTGGCACGCAAGCAATAAGGAAAACTGTATAATGACGTACAGTTTGATGTAATAACTTCTCATAGTCACACAGCCTGTTAGGAGCTACAAATACTATTAAAGTGTGAGAATTAACTTGCATGGATGCACGTGCAAACACTGCACATACTAGGTGCTTCAGATCAAAGCCTCGGTCTAACAGCACTCGTCAATGTCAAAATGACTGAGATGGCCAATCAGATCAAAGTAGGCGGGGTTTACCGTTCACAGAAGCAGAGCGCGAAGCGTCAGTTTAACGTTAGAGTGAGGTAAGATGAAGCTGCAAATCAATTAACATTAGTCAACTTTTAATAATACATTTTACCATAGAAATGTTAAATGACCTAAAGCTATATCCAGTGATGAAAAATTTTCTGAAATATGGCCATTTTGAGAGAAAGAAAGTGGGGGGGGGGGGGGGGGGTAAATTGTCTCTCTCTGCAGACAATGAAGTGATTTTGCCCCTTTGTTGTTGAGAAATATAATGTAGCGATTCAGTATCGATTAATAAAAGTAGCGTGACAACACTCTGAATGCTACTTTTTGCACAGCACGATCTCAGATCTCTGTGTGCGAGTGGTGTGTGTTGTGTGTGTGTGTGTGTCTGTGTGTGCACGTTCATCAAAGCAGTGCATTAACGTTGATTAAATGTTAAAAAAACGTTTTTTTTATCGTATAATAAAAAATTGTGTATGTACCGTTTCAATACAGAATTATATCGGGGTGTGTGTGTGTGGGGGGGGGGGGTGGCTGTGTTGGCACAGTGGTTAACCATAAAAATAAAAAATGGCACGTCATGCCGAAAAGGTTGCTGATCCCTGGTCTAGAGTGCATGGAATGGTGCGCTGTGATTGGGTGAGTGGATATATCACATTCTGCATTGAGCAGAGACTGGTGTTTGTCGTGGTTTGGAAAAAAGGGAGAAAACCTGACTAGGCAGATATCACATTTTGCATAAAATTAAAAACTGACTTTTCAGTACCGACCAGATACAATAATGAGTTTGGTGGAAACTCAATAAATTTATTGCGTTTTCAAACTCTTCATTAATTGATTGATTGATACATACATACATACATACACGCATACATACATTTAAATCCAGTAATCATTAACCACTAGGAAATGAAAATGCCAGAAAATGTAGGAACATTAACTTATAAATGAAAAAAAGAAAAGTGAATGACCTAATTGTTTGTCAATTATTATCAGATTTTTACATGCAAGTGTGTTTGTGAGAGAGAAGGATTGAGACTGTGTGTGTGCGTGTGTGTGTGTGAAAGCCCTAGGGGCCGACACTGAAGGTGACTCCATGAGCACTAACCTTGAGAGAGAGAGAGAGAAGAGGTTAGAGAGAGAGAGAGAAGAGGTGTGAGAGAGAGAGAGAGAGAGAAGAGGTGAGAGAGAGAGAGAGAGAAGAGGTGTGAGAGAGAGAGAGAGAAGAGGTGAGAGAGAGAGAGAGAGAGAGAGAAGAGGTGAGAGAGAGAGAGAGAAGAGGTGTGTGAGAGAGAGAGAGAGAGAGAGAGAGAGAAGAGGTGTGAGAGAGAGAGAGAGAGAGAGAGAAGAGGTGAGAGAGAGAGAGAGAGAGAGAGAAGAGGTGAGAGAGAGAGAGAGAAGAGGTGTGTGAGAGAGAGAGAGAGAGAGAGAGAGAGAGAGAAGAGGTGTGAGAGAGAGAGAGAGAGAGAGAGAGAGAGAGTGGTTCGAAGAAACGGAGCCATAGAGAAAGTTTATTAAAATGAATTTGAGGAGAGGGGCCACGGCTGACAGCAGCATAATTAAATGTGGAGTGTCAGCAGTAATGTATGCGGCACGGCGGGTGTTTGCGTGCGCGTGTGTGTGTGTGTGTGTGCTGTGGTCAGGTCTGTCAGCTGCTGGGTCAATGGGCAGACAGGAGCTGATAAGGACAAAACACTGTCTGGCCCCTGTCACCACTTCACACACATGTGTATGTATATTTTGGCCACATGATTTTTCTTTGTAGCCAGTAATTTGCGTTTCTCAGTAAATAATTGTGTCTCAGACATTTTCACACCTCTACATATATGTATTCATTACGTGGCTCTGTGGAATACTAATTCTGGTTGCTCAATTGTGTAATTTTGCAGTCAAATAATGAGGGCTAAACTGCACATTTGACCTTTGTCCCAAGCAACCAACTTACCAAGTTTCATGTCTTCAGTATCATGTCTTCTGATATAAAAAATCAACTGAAAATAAAGTGTTCATGTCCATCAATTTGTCAATTTGGTAAATAACAATATAAGTAGACCATTGTGTCAGTACATCATTAATTCAAAATAATAATAATAATAATAATAATTTTCATTAGTTTAATGTCTGAGCGACTACTGTGAATTTTGAAAGTATTATGTATGCATGCATTTATTTATTACATTCCTATAGTCAATTTACATTTTCTAGATATTGTATTTAACATGTTTGTTATTCATTTATTGCTGAACTTCAAAATTATTTACAACATTTTCCTAGTCAATTAACATTTTAAATATTTGTGTTTAAATAAGTACATTTTTACTATTTATTTTACTATTTTTTATTATTATTATTATTATTATTATTATTATTATTTCACTGGTTAAATTATGCCTCATACAAGTAAACGCACATCAGCTCATCTGCTGTCAATAATGTGTTTTTATGAAAATTATATAACATAATCTTATGCTGTTCTAGTATACCCCCAAAATTTATGTTAGTAATATTTTGTTTGAATGAATTATTTAGCTTTGTCTTTTCAAATTAAAGTATCTGCCAAATCAATAAATGTAAATATGAATCTGTTAGCCACCAGTAGTGTCAGTCCACTGCTAATATATTCCTATATGTATTGCTGTATAAACCATTGTGGACTCATTTGCCCATCCAGTTTTTATAAATATGTGTCACTTCCTAATATCCAGCAATTCCTGGTCCATAATTGGCACAAGGCCGATCTGCTGATGTGACTCAGTGAGGTTTAGGAATGAGTGTATGGCTCATTTACTTATGTTTTGATCCATGTGTCTATCATGCCATAAGTATTATGAAGGGTGCGATTTATCTAACATATTTAGGTGGGCTGTGTCTTGCGCTCATAGCTTTGTTCTTTGCTTCCGTTTTTGGCTATTATCTACCTTTGGTTATTGTTGAATCGTTTAAGTCATGTCATGAAAGCGCATGTAAAATTATTACATGATGATGAAACACTATAAAATGGATGGGTTTGACTCTTTATAAAAGCAGAAATCCACTCAGTGCTGTGCTGATTTTATCATGGTTAATGCAGAACACCCTTTGCTTTAAATGATGATAATAATAAAAAAGGGTTTAAAATTATACAATATAATATTATATAACATGCATAATTTAAATGTAATAATATTTGAGTTATTACATGTTGATTTAAAGAATGAGAATTGACTAACTTTAGCGATGAACTCTAGGGTTTGTTGGGGTTTGATGGCTGTCGTTTGGACTCAGAGCTGCTCCTGACAGACACACAGTCAGCGTGGAGGAAATGGAGGGGGTTGGGCATCAGCTCATTAGTTTCATTACCCCATAAAAGTCATAAAACAGAAGTGAACCACTTTTCTGTGCAGCAGTTACTGCAATACTGCAATGATGCAAACATCGACTTTTTGTGCAGTGCTTCTGGTTTTGTGTGGCTGAGAGTTGAAAAGACCATGAAAAATCTGTGCCGTGCTCTTTGTATTGGTGCATTTTAATATCATAAATGTCTGGTTTGTCCAGAAATATGATGCTAGGATCTGAAGTGACGTAAACCGGATGCTGTCTTTTGTACATATATAGACAAATAGCTAAATGTTTGAGACACTTTTCCTTTGGTCTTGTATTATTTGTTTCTGGGTTCCCCCTCTCTGCTGTCCATAGCCAAACTAGCCTGATCTACTCTAAATGCAAAGCCTTTTTTTTCGTTTTTGACTCTGAATTGGCTAATCCCAGCGCTAGGCTTGGCCTAAGCCTTTACAACAAGCACAGAGCCCCTCTTTTCGTGCCCTCATTACT
The DNA here is from genome assembly GCF_963082965.1 of Carassius carassius. NCBI lineage: Eukaryota > Metazoa > Chordata > Actinopteri > Cypriniformes > Cyprinidae > Carassius > Carassius carassius. The sequence continues at coordinate 17,508,392 of NC_081804.1, forward strand.
CTCTGGGAAAAAGCGCTAAGTAGCACGACAAGCTCGGCTAGTCACGGCGTATTACTCTGTCAGAGCGAGCGCCCGCCGCTCCCAGTCAACCCCAACAAATAGCGAACCTGCTCCTCACTGAGCTAAAGGAGAGAGAGAGAGAGAGAGGGTCATAACTCTAGCCCGCACGCTTCGTTCACTCGCCCCTCTATTACCTTCCCAACCAAGGTCACACTAATCAACTCAATTACCAGTCCTCTCCGACATTTTCATAATGTTTTCTGCTAGTTGCTCTCCTGTGAAAATGACACAGTCTTGGCAAATTAATGTCATTACTATCCACGCTTAATGGTGCAGCAATACTTTTTTATTTAAGATCAAGTCCAACCAACGACCTCCATGGACCCACGAAACGAGAAACGATTCGGGAGAGCAATCACGGAAAAGCCAAGTAATGAGATCGTAATAATCAAAACGCTCACAGATAAACGTTCCTTTTGATAGAAAAGAGCCATTGACTAGAAATCACGCAAACATTTCCCCATTATTGTTTGATGCACAGGAACCTTCATTATTTTCATTTTTGAATCTATTTAGATAGCTTCCCACATAGCGTTTGCTTTAATTTTCTTTTCAAATTTTGGTGTTATTGTATCATCAGTACAATGCAGCTAACCAGCGCGCAATACCAGGAACGCATAATATGTGTCTCAGTAGGCCTCTGTAATTTACTCTAACCATTGTCAGGAAGAGATGATCTTATTGTTGCGGGACAATCGCGCTGAACCGTCTCTTTCTGCAGCGAGTTTGTACTGTATTGTCAACACTTTTCTCTCGCTATTGGAAAATCATCCTTTTGCTCAGTTCATTAACTCCACTATTCCTTGCTCTGCTGCGGCGCTAGTTTGTTACCTTCAAGTCAAAAGCTGAAAAAAGTAAATCATATTTATGAAAGTTTTGTTTAGCATGGCCACTGGTGTGAATTTGAGATTGATGGTTATATTTTGGAAAGGAACAGTGTCAGAAGTGCAGGATATCCTTTTTTTTTGCCACAAGAATAAATTGAAAACTGAACTTTTTTTTTTTTACAATCTGAAAAGACTATAGTATATGACGGCCATCGCCACCTGGTGGTCGTAACTTGTTTGCTTAAAGTCAAACATAATGAGTCAATTTATTTATCTGTTTATTGCTGTGGTTTAGCACAATGAAACTCTTAAATGTATTGACAATCTCTTAAAAATGTGGTGTGGAATATTCCTTAACTATTTTTTTTACAATGAAAACAATTGAATCTTTAATTCAATCATTTTTTGTCAGAACTGTGGGCCAGTGGTTACTGCACATGCACCAGATATAATGAGATATCGTGCGTATATTGGAAATGTGGGTTCAAATATGGCCTCATTTGTGACCTGATTATATTTCCTCTCTTTCCTCTCTACTATGTCTATCACAAAAAGTGCAAATAAAAACAATCATTTATGAATAAGGAAACAAAACAAAAAAGATTTTTTAAATAAAAATATCTTAACCCTCTGGTGTCTCTTGGGGCCCTGGAGCAGTTTTGAGGGTAAATATATTAATAAGGGCCTCATTCATGAAACACAAACAGAATAGATGTCTGTATATGTCATTTATGAGATCATCGTTGTATTGATTGATGAACAAATAAATAAATGCCATAGTTGTCTCAAAATTAATTATACAAGCATTAATTCTGCTTGGGATTAATGAATGGGTACCATTAAATATATTTGATTTAATTCCTTTATATATATATATATAACGGATATCTGTTTCAAATGCATTACATTTCATTTCATTTAAAGGTCTGTTCTGAGTCTTCTGTTCAAGTTTGTTTGTGTGTGTGTGTGTGTGTGTGTGTGTGTGTGTGTGTGTGTGTGTGTGTGTGTGTGTGTGTTTGTGTGTGTGTGTGTGTGTGTGTGTGTGTGTGTGTTTTGTGTGTGTGTGTGTGTGTGTGTGTGTGTGTTTTGTGTGTGTGTGTGTGTGTGTGTGTGTGTGTGTGTGTGTTTCCCGGTTGTCTGTCTCTCAGCTTGGAGTCACAGGTGTGATAATGACTTTATTAAGGTAGACACTCCTCAACCCTGCTAATGAGAGACTGTGAGTGTTAGTCATCTCTCTCTCTCTCTCTCTCTCTCTCTCTCTCTGTGTGTGTGTGTGTGAAGGAATTCTTCAGGACAGCAGCACAGTCTCTGAGCACAGGGGCTCTTATGAGACCAATTAGAGAGGTGTGCGCTCTGGAGGAGAGAGCACCTGTTTTTGGCCTTATTAATCCACCTGTGTTCTGCTGGGCTTGACTTCTCTGAGCTGAGCTTAGCTAGACTGGGCCTCTGAGCTTCTCGCCAGCGTCCCAACACCTCCATTACACAGCAATCAGGTGCACTGATCACACACTGCAGGATGGAGCACTAGCATGCTGCTAACTGCGCACTATACACTTAACACTGCTACTGACTGCTTAAAATAGCATGGAAACCATGCATTATGCAGAGATAAACTTTGCAAACTTGTCCCAGAGATTATGAGCATTGTAATCCTTCTAACAGTGACCTGTTGTAAAGGAAGTAAATGTGGTTTTTTTAATTAAATATTTGTGTGTAAATATATTTTAGCAGTCTGAATATATCATCAGTCAGTCAAAAGCAGTTTAATAAACATGCATCGTGGGATACAGTAATTTACTAAGTGTGCTGTTTTATACTGTATTTTGGCAAATGAAGTGCTTATAGACTGCACAGCAGAAACAGTATATACTATATACACTAAAAGCAGTCAGGACAGGTTAAGTCACCTTTACTTGTATAGCGCTTTATACAATACTGGTTCTGTCAAAACAGCTTTACAGTAATACACAGTGTAATTTTATTTTAAACAAATAAAATACTGATCTAATGAGAAATTCATTGGTAAATCATTTTTGAATGGTCCATAGCAATGAACCGATTGATTAAAATAAATCAGACTTCCCAACGCTACTTCCTCGCTAACAAAAGGAGCTATATAGATAAAACTATAATTTCTTACAGTAGGTTTTCTCCTTAGATTTTGGGTTAAGTATGACATTGGTGTGTGTGTGTGTGTGTGTGTGTGTGTTGCAGTCACCGGCCCTTTATTAAGCCACTTTCAGATACCGCACTATCAAATATCATCAAATCGCCCCTTCAGCCATTCTTTAACATATTCTTTTGGAGAGAATATAATGGCGTCTAAGTGAAGGAGAGAGAATGAGTGCAGGTTTCTGAAGTGGACACAGGTGCACACTTTTAAGCTCCTTTATCAAACCCACAGACCTGCGGTCACAACCAGACCCGGACTCTTTTTTTTCCTGACTTTCTTTATTCCAGTGACCCGCTGTCATTACCTTCTGTGGAAATGAATGAGCAGGGTTAAATAGCTGCCAATTCCTTCCTCCTTCAAAGATCTCTGAGAGCGGCGAGTACGCCCAATAAACCCACACCCCTCTTATGTTTTATTCAGCTCATTTCAGAGCGAAGCCCAACGCCTGGCTTTAAGCTGATTTCCCGATTCATTTTAAATCCCGTCCGCATGCAAAAGTTCTCCTCTTTTTACAGCCCCCCGTTTTAATGAATAGATGTCCAATAAGGACTTTTATTGTCTTAGCATATGTTGCTTTTATTAGCTGAAAATAATTACGTTCTTCGGATCACCTCGGAAGTCCTTCTGAAAGATAAAAACGAGATAGTTTCACAGTGGCTGCACAAGTCCTTCCGAGTCCAATCGTTTTCCCCCTGGGTGCTCCGTGTCCTAATACCCCCAGGCTCATTCACCCCTCCCCTCCCATCCTGTCCCATTCCTGCCCCCTCCCTTCATCTCAGGCTGACGCGTGCTCCATCTTATCGGAAAGCGTGGTCCACACCGGGGCGATGTTCTCCTGGAGAAAGCCAGGGATAGACTGCTGAATGATTGCCACTTCAGCTGTGTTTATTTCCCAACTTGCTCCATTTGTCAGATTGTGTCCGATTTCGCTTTTCTCACTTTCTTGTATTTGCTTTGAGGTAACGATCACCGGCGCTTTAATCTGAGGCTCTTTCACAGTGATTGGCTGTTACTTACACCGCTGTGAACTCTGTCTGAGCGCTAGACACCCCTTTTCTCCTTTGTCTACCTTGCTTTTAGTGGTCAGGAGGCGTCTCTGGTGTCATACTGAGACTGTTAGACCTGAAATATAGAAATCTAGAGATGAGTAATTTATCTGGGTTGAGGTTTGTCTGGTTAGCGTAATCTGGTTTGCCCCTGCTTAAAGATGGCATAACAACACCATTATTAAATAATAATCTTTCTGCATTGGTTTATATTCAGAAATAGCTGTTTTTTTTTTTTTGAAGACAACACTATTTTTTTAGCATTACCAGTCAAAAGTGACTTGCCTTTTAAAAATAGCTTGAAAAGCTCTTGTTATGCTTTTATCAGCAATTGGATTCAGTCTTTTTGTCAACTAGCTTTCTTTAATGTTTTGTATTTTATTTTAGAACTGATTGGTCATAGGCCTCCTTGATTTGAGCTTATGCACCTTAGAGTGAAAAAAAGCATTATTTGTGGATAATTTTTGGAAAATTCACTGAAGAATGTAGGTGTGTAAGCTCAGCTCAATGAGGCCTACAATCAATCCGTTCCAAAAAGAAATAATAATAATAATAATAACCTGTGCTATGAAAACAAGTTCATAAAAAGATTGAATCAAATATTTGTTAATAATATAGCATAACATAAAATTTATAAGTGTGTTAAGCTAAATAGCGAATCATCTTTCCTGACTTTCCAGAGGAAAGGACACTTTTTTAACCCTCTGTAGATTAAAATATGAAGTCTGAAGACTTTTTTTTTTTTTTTTTGCGCACATTAATTATTTCACATAAATTTTAATGCCTTTTTTGTTCCAGATTTTTCTTTGTTGCACATTAATTTTTTTATATAAATTTTTATGCTTTTTTTTTTTTTTGCCCTGAAAGGTTATCCTTTAAAATTATAATAAAATTATATGAGTGGGCGTCAGGGGCAATTCTAGGATTTTTCACTTTAGGGGGGCTCAGCCCCCAACGAGGGTGTAATATGTATATTGTTAAATTTATATAACAAAAACTGCAGTATTCCATTGTATTGCATAGATAGGTAAACATATAATTGAATAAGCCAAGTACAAGTCTTCATGACCTCACACACACACACAGTTTACTTTCACACACAAAATTTTACTGTTTGCATTTCTAGAACAAACCTCTTTCCTCAGATCAAGTATGCAAATCACGTTGCCACATGCACTGGAGAATGTACTACACTGACAGTTACATTTTCAAATGAAAATGGCAACATGACCATTTTATAAAGTATTATATGTGCTTCATTTTCACTGAAGGAAACACCTTGTGTGAATGCAGCAAAAAGCTACAGTATAGATATGCATAATAAAATATTACTCCAGTAAAAGTATGAAGTACTCATTTTCATTTTACTTGAGTGAAAGTACAAAAGTACTCGATTTTTAATGTACTTAAGTAAAAGGTAAAGATGGATGAATGATCATTTTGTAATTTTATATAGGCTACTTATGTAATTAAAACTCAAGGGTCGGTGGTTTGGGGGGCTGGATATGTTGCAATATTGTAAATATTTTTTTAAACTAAGAAGGCAAGCCAATGGATATCACAATATGCAAACTTTGCACAAGAGTTATGCGGTGATCCTCTTCATCTCATTTGATTCACTAGAAAGTCAAAGTTAAATCTGATGCTGCATATTCTCTCAGAGACTTATATTACTGCTGGGCAAATTAGTTGTAATATTAATTTAATAATAAAAGTAACTTAATAATGATATGCCTAATAGGGTAATAAGAAGAATTTGACAGGCCTATGTTATGTATTTATCATTAATTATTTGTTCAGAAATTAAATATTTTATTCAGAAATGTCATGTTTGTGATATATACATGTATGTATATATATATGGCCTGACAGTATGTTTCCCGGCTTCACAGAGTGAACCGGTTCATGCATGGAACTGAAAGTCTACCGTTACTTGCGGACTGATGGACGGGCTTTCTCCATCGTCAGCACAAGTTCTTAAAAATATTTTTTCCAGAATTATGCATTGCTGCTGTTTTTTTTTTAGGGATTGGGATGTTAAGGAAAATATATTTTCATATTGACATTTTTAAAAAACAAATTCAAACTTAGTCTGTGGAGTACAACACCTCGATCACTTCTTGTAAAATGCTTCCCAATATGATAGTTACTATAGTTACCATGTTCTGAACATCCCATCCTTTGTTTTTCCATCAAATTGAATCTATCTAGGTGACTGAATAAAAATATTTGGACTTTATTTTTTACAAATGACCTCAAGTTAGCATCGGCTAGCTAATAAGCTAGGGAGTTAGCATCAATAACAATATTGTCAGATTTTCAGCATGGTTATAAATAAACGTTCATATTTATCAGCTGTTAATTCGACTTGTCATTTTCATTTTAAGCTAAAACTGCTTGTACTATGATTTTGCTCCAAATGTTTAAAGCAAATGCCTTTGTCAGAGAACACTTTTTATGAAGCCCATTTTTATAACACATTATAAGAGTATTCTAAAAGCATTATAATGTATGCATAATGCATTATAAAAAAATACAAAAATAAAATCTATTATGTTGTGATCATAACAACAATTATAAATCATTATAAAACTTACTCATTTCTGGTTATAACTTTTATGAGTATGATTATAACACACAATAAACAAAATGTTAAATTCACTTACTGATATTACAATAAATATAGTTAAAATCCAATGTGCCATGTTACACATTCATCTGATCAGATATACATTTATATACATTTACATTTATGCATATAGCAGAGGATTTTATCCAAAGCGACTTACATTGCATTCAGGCTAACATTTTCTTACCTATCATGTGCTCCCTGGGTATCGAACCCACAACCTTGCGCTGCTAACGCAATGCTCTACCAATTGAGCTACAGGAACACTGACCTCATGGCTATTTTTATTATTGTTGTTGTTATTATTTGGTCTATGTCTGCTTTGAGTAAAGTAACAAGTTAACAATGGCAAGATATGAGACTTCTAATACATTCTAACTATGGGGAATTTAATCCATTGTAATTTAAGTGGATGCATTGTGTTCGTTGTGTGTTATAAATCATCATAATCTTAAGAGCTATAAAACTGCTGTCATGATTACTCATGAGATGATACAGCATATTATAAGGGTTTTTCTATTACATTATGCATTCATTATAATGGCTTAAGAATACTCTTATAGTGTTTTACAAATACGGGCCTCATAGAAAGTGTCACCGCGGCATTTTTGATTTTTACAAATTACATTTTTGTTAAAACTCTGGAAATGTTTCATACTTGGTTTATAATTTATGTCAGTGTCACTGCAAACAAGGATAACTGTTCTAGATGCATTTAACTTTTGATTCACAGAAAAAAAAAACGTACACAGTTCTTAAAGGTAAACGCCAAAATCTTTCCATATTCCACTGTTCTTCCTTCATCTTAGACGAGTTGATACGTACCTCTCCCATCTCAAGCGCGGCGCCACTATGCTAGCATTTATCTTAGCACCATTCATTCCTTAGGATCCAAACAGGGATGAATTTAGAAGCTACCAAACACTCCCATGTTTTCCCTAAAACAATAAAGAGCCGAAATATAATAAAATAGCAAGACAAATCAGTTGTTTAGCTGGTTGTCCTAAGGCTGTGGAAATCTACATGAGCACACCTCGCCAACATGAATGTTATTACTCACCCTTGAGAGAGTGAGAATGGGTTTGTGGGAATGGGCTCCACCATCAGTAGAACGAGACTCGGGGGAGACGGAGGGCGCCTTTCCCCATTCCATTACACACAGGCCTCCGCTATAATGAAGGCGATTTTAATAGGATTTAATGCATGTGGTGGGGCAAGGTCCTGTTACCTTATGGCCCTGACAAAAGAATACGAGAGTGTAATCACCAAGCCTCATTCACCGGCAGTCCTGCACGCACATTGATCATCCTTTACTATCCTTCCCTTCTGGAGGTGAAGAGAGAGTTCTCGTTGGTTAGAGGACAGCAGTGATACTGAAATGTCTCTGTCCAGTTTCCATGTTTTTATTGTTTTCCTTCTTTATAAAATCATTCTGGGCTATGACACAGTGCTTAGCACTCTTGCTAGAGATGTTTTGAGCTTTGGTGTTCATATAGGGGACAAAGGTTTGAGTCTGACCAATTTTCCAATTTCCCTGATAATTTCCTTTGACTTTCCAGTAAACACACTAGATAAGTCTTTGAAAATAGGTACTGTGTTAGCCTTTCACCTCTTTCAATTGGTTAATCCTTTGTTTGGCTCTAATTTAGTTTATTCTTTCTTTCATCCACTTTTTTTCTGTGCCTTGACCTCCATTTTGCCTTGACCTCCAGGTATGTTCCTGTTCATTTTCAGGCTATTCACAGCTTCAGTGTAGATGCACCATATTGTTGTCCGTCTGATTCATCTGTTTGCTCTACGACTGTGTACATTATCATGGTTCTCCTCGGGAGAAGAGATGGTTCAATCCCAGCCCCTGCGCTCTGAAAGGACCATTATTCGTCTGTTTTTGGAGCCACAGGCTGTCGAGGTGTGTGTGTTTGTTCAGAGTTTTGAAGTGTGTTTTGTGGTGTAAATCCTCTCTCCGGCGGTTCATCGGGCAGAAAGAATGGCCATCGCGGCTGTTTACTCTTTACCCAGTGTCCCCCTCACAGCTGGCCGGAGCACGCTCAGATGAGCTGTCGGCTCGCTGAGAGCACCGCCACTAAATGCTAAGGTAAACAAAAAAACGAGGGGACAGAGAAAAAAACAGATGTAGAGAGAGGTGAAAGAAAAGAGGAACTACGTAAATGTTGTTTTTCACTCTCTTTGGTGATAGAGATTTGACTTTTGGGGAATTGAATCAGGGGAGGATTGTACTGGACAAACAACATCTGTGAAATTGTATATTCTTTTTTCCCCTTCAACTTTATTTTAAATTAAAGCAATTACCACGCTGTCCCATTTTTATTATTAATAATTATATAGATAATAAATTATAAATAATAGTGTTCCTTTGGCTCAGTGGTAGAGCATTGCGTTAGCAGCACAAAAGGTTGTGGGTTCAATTCCCAGGGAACACGCAAGGTAAAAAATGTTGTGAATCCTGAATGTACTGTAAGTTGCTTTGTATAAAAGTGTCTGCTAAATGCATAAATTTAATTTAATTTTCAATTTAATTTAATTTATAACTAAATAATAATATAAATGATAATATAAATAACTTATCTAAAGAACATGGGAATTGTACCTTTGTTTAATTTTTTTTTTTTTTTTAATTCTAAAAAGTATCCTATTTATGGAAAGTGCAAGATATTTTACAGCAATTCAGTAAAACTTCCAGAGAGGTTTTGGGGGAAATTACTCATCAATGGCAGATGTCCAAGTTATTGTCAATTTTAGACTGCTGAACTGTGGGTAATGTGGGAAATAATTACATGGCACTTGTAATTATGAGGTGAGGTGACTCAACAAGAGAGTTGGCCCAGAGCACATGCAGAGTACATGTTCACTTTCAGCACTAATATCGCTTAACCATCCAAATAAAAGAACACGTAATGGCAAAGAACCAAACCACTGAACATCTTGTTACAATGATTATTTATTAAATTTAAAATATCTTTAGCACAGATTAAAAATCAGACACCTCCAACTATCATGGTTGTCATGAATTTAAAATAAACATTGCTAAAAGTCCCTCTTCCTCCATTGGATCCATGATCTCCTTCATAGAATAGTCTCTGGTTTGGTTATAAATGTACAGGTCATTGCATAGGGCTGAGGCAAAACTAACCACAATACTCTTGGACTCTTGGGATTCTCTGAAGTCTATCAGTGCATGGCCAAGATACAAAAAAAGTGCTAAAATAAAAGGCATTTGCCTTTTTGTTTGGATGTTACAGTCAGGAAACCAGGATACACTTTGTAATATACTAACCCAAACAGAACAGAATACCAGTAAAATACACAGTTATTTGTCATTTATGTTCTGTGAGTAAATGAAGTTTTGAAATGTAGGGCCATGGTTCAAAATCCAGACAATTAACATTGATCATCCTCCCTCCCCAATATCATGTTGATATCATGTTTGCCTCAACCCTCTTACAAATATGTCTGAAGCATAACAAGGAACATAGGAAAAAAACACTGGGAATGACAGCCATAAATAGAATTGCTTATACCAAAAATCAGGTGAAATAAAATAAAAATCACTGTTTTCCGAAACTGTTTATGAGATCATGTTTATTTGACCAATCATTTTATTATGTTCCTTTTTCTCAATTAATTTTTTTAAGCACATGCCATATGCGTTTTTGATTATAAAAATACCTGAAACAATTGCTAGAGTGACAGCATGCATAGCTGTTCGATATTTACAGATGTATGTACAACATAGAGGAACTGACAGCAGAGGTGGACCGATCGCTTATGACAACATGAGACCAATGACGGGAAAATATACACCATTTTTCTTAACCTTTTACATGCAGCAATGAAAGAAAATTCAACACAATCTTTCTAGAAACAAATGGATATTACTCTTACCCAGTTAGGTCATCACTTGCATTTTCAAGTGATTTTCTCTGCTGATTATAACGTGATGTGGCAGATACTCAACATTTTGAGTGTGTTGGAGAAACAACATGGATAAAGGATCACATCCGTTCACGCTGTAGAGTGACACAAGGACTACAGGGAAACTGGGGTACTAGTTAACAATGAAAAAACTTGTCTGCCAACAATAAACTCTCAGCCAGACTTAAATACTGATGGTAAAAGAGGAATTGAATCACAATTTGTACACTAGATACAGTCAGATTTTACCAGGTGTGCATGAATGTGGCGCCATTCCTGGGTTTAACAAATAAAAGGCGAGAAATTATAAATAATTTCCTTTCTGGAAATATTAAACCTCGTTTAATCAAAAGAAGCACACTTTTACTACACCCTGACCAGACACTAAGAGCATATTTGATGGCAAATATACAATTATGCTTAGCAGGATTTTGGACCAATGAGATTTCACGATGGGCGAGACTACCCAGTACAAAATCGTAGAAGTAGAAACCAAGCATGTTGCTTTATCCTATTCCGCCTGGTTGGGACATGGTGTGATCATCTCAATTATTTATTGCTAAACAAAACGACTTATTTGGATGTGCGTGCATGAGGTTCCATATTGAAAATTGCATTTGATACAGGAAGACATTAGTTATTTATGCACATAAAAGTGACAAATAGACTTATTGCAGGACTTCTGAGTGAATGGAAGTATCTCATTTCCATTTTCGGCCTTTATTATTTTTGAAAGAGGACACGTTTAAGTCATTTGCTTTGGTTTGGTTGTTAGTATTGCAGCAAAAATTATCAAACGGTTTTGGCGGTTTGTGTTTGTTTTTTTAGAAGTTTGAATACTTCAGTATTTATGGTTCCTTAACTGGCTCATGACCCGATTTTGTTCAAATTGCAGACGTTAATGAAAAACTATGCTAAATTCTATCCCTATAATTGCACATGGTTAGCACAGAAAAGTAAATACTTAGCAAGTGCTTGGAGAAAAAGCTTCCCATATCTTTCATTGTTGGCGTCAAAGGCCATTTGTCCAATCAAATTTGTGATTCACATTGTAAAATCTAGCAAAATTAGGCAGATAACAGCATACCCCACCCTCATATTTGAGAAACAATGAAGAAAGCAATGCAACATAAAATACTTTTGTACAACAGACGGTTGTAGTCGTGTGTTGGGACGTCACTTAATGTCCAGTGATAAATATTGGGTCCTGAAGCAAAACCAGTTGAGAACCACTGATTTAACTGATCTGTAGCTCTATCGCTATCTCTGTTTTCTGGCCTGAGCTCTTGATAAATGTGAGCAGTACCTGGTCCAGCATGTTAATGCATTTTATCATAAAGCTTATCGGCCCAAAAGGGCCATCAGGGTTGAGTGCCAGGAGGTTCAGCGTAACAGCAATAAGATCCATGTTCTCTTATTCAGTCTGACAATCCAATCTCTCCATGTCCCTCAGCTAAATACACCAAAGCAGGAGGCTCATGGTTAGAAACCTTATTATTGTCCCGCTGCTAACGGATAAAGGAAATGGTGTTCCAGTCTAGAGACTCAATGGATCAATCGCAGATTTATATTTGTCCTGCACGCATTGTTTGGCTAAGGGGCAGCAGCATGCTAGCCAGTGCTGAAATCACACTCCACATCCATTAGCGCTGGTAATCTCAGTCATGCTAGTCTTCACAGTGCGTCATTACAGAAGGCATTCGCAGCGCCAAGTGGTGGCTGCAATGGAGCATGTGCACTTGTGAGGAGTGTATTAGTGTTAACTTTGAGCTGGTGGGCACTGTATTCTAATCAAGGTGAGGTGACAAGAAGAAACACATAGGAGTCTGCTGAAAAATGCTTCTTGATGGTTCTAAACTGGATTTTAGTGGTCAGGCTGATCTGATTCACTGGTTTTGGGTACTTCTTAGCTGGCCAACCAGTTAAACCAGATGAACACCAGCCTGGTCAAGATACAATATCAGTTGAACTACCTCAAGCTGGTTTAAGCTAAAATAAAAATGTGGAGTCTAGCGTTAGCATACATGCTTAAAACACGTACGTGACCATAAAGGTATGAACTATTGGGACATTATGAAAATCAATACTTGCAGACTATTTATATGGTTTCTAAACCTTTATTCTGAGTTTGGATTTCAGAGCACATTTGTTATTCCTAATGAGGAATGTTAATGTTAATCGAAAGCCAAGAGGCATTTTGGGTAATTTGCTCAAAAATCTAGCGGATTGTCCTATTAGAACCTTACCTTAATAACCAGGGAAATAATTTCACACAACTTTGAATAAGTGCTAACTTTTTTTGTGCATATGACAACATTAAATTTAATTACAAGAGCACTGAATCCATAAAGTGCATCTTTGAAAATTGACCCACTGCATTGGGTTCGCTAGAGGGGTTGACTGACATTTTCCTTCCTTTCATATTCCCAGCTTCAAATATGTATTAACTTATCAATGCAAATGCAGGTAAGACTCCAGGAAGATCCATGCTTTTGATGTCATGTTTATTGCCGTGCTAACCAAAGCAACATGCAGCATCTGTGTACTTCAAAAGACACAGAAAAACACACAAACTGGAGTTAAATGGGGATGAGCGTGTGAAGTTCACTCGCTGAATTTCTGACTGCAGCCTTGGCTTTCTTCCTGCGAGTTTGTGTGTATGTGTGTATCTAACAAGTGTTCTGTCACAGTCTTTGCCAGCTTGAACTACAGCTGTTGATTTGGCTCCATAAATGAGCCAAAGTCTTTGTACTGTTGCAATGTGTGTGTATTTGCGTTTGAGACGCTCCTGCACTATTTGAAGATAAAGCAGTCATCTATTTCATGTGCATCTTACAGAAGTTAACTTCCTGCAGGAGTCACGTGTGAAGTAGCACAGGACAGTTTCTTCAGTGAGATGAGGGACATAAAAGACGAGTCTGGAAACATTTGAACTCCACGTCAACTCTAATTCTGTCTGACATGTTTTTCTTTTGCTTTGAATCTTTCCCCAATACAGTTAAACCCCATGATAGTAAACCATCCCCGACAATTAGCTGCTGATCGGCCATGTGGAAAAGTGTGAAAAATCATGAAGCGTCATTTGTTTTTGTGTAAGCAATCAAACCCGAGGGCATTAACAAAATAGACACAAAAAAGGCATGATTGTGGGCGTACATGTTGCGAATCAAACCCAGATGAGTGGTTTTGATATTTCATGAGTACTTCATTAACGTGAGGGGGTGAGGATGGAATTGCTAGGGTGACCTTTGAACCTAGGCTAAACACTATGATACCACTATAATATTAAACTATATGATAGATGTTGAAGCTAAAGGGTGAAATATATTTATTTTCTCCAAGATGTTTGTTTGAGGGGGCCAACATCTCAGCTTTTGACTTGACTTAAATGGTGTGACATTGAAGACTAATTAATCTTCAAACAATGGAGGGCTGTTTTCCACAATTTCACTTATAGCTGCTAGTTTGGAGCCAAAAATTACACCTTGACTTCACCTTTGCATCTTAAAAAAAATTATTCTAGTAATTGCTTCCTGTCTTAAAAGGGGTTCACACTGAAAAGGATTAAGTCGCTGGACTTTGCACAAGTCTTATCAGCAACTGCTGTATCCATCTGTATTAGATTGTGTACCAATGCATTCCCATTGGTGGTCACCTAATTTGAACTTTCCAATGGTCATTGTCGGCTTTGTCTCCTCAAATCGACCACCCTCATTGAAAACGACTGACTTATAGTTGCTTTGCTGCTTCAAATCTCTGTCAGTGTGAATGGCCCTTTGAAGCTATACATGGGGCATGACCAATTATACATGCATTACAGAGGATACTGGGATTTGGGGTTTATGTCTCTAACCTGTCTTTAGGACCCTTGCATGGATAGCTTTGTGCTGGATCCCTTTTTTAGGATTTAAATTTGTGTTTGTGTGTGTACGTGTATACGCCTTCTCCAGCAATGACAGAAAGTCCCATTGACTGGGTGACATCCAGAAATCCCTTTGACATGAGATGAATAGACAGTTTTGGCAGGCTGCCCCACTGTCGTCTTTGCGAGACTTCGCCAAAGCTTTTCCTTTCTGCTATGTACAGAATCTACAACTATACTGTTTTTGTGTGTGTTGATCATTGTCTGTGATTCTTGGCAGGCGTACAAGAGATGTACAATAAACCTGACAATTGAGTGCTTCTCAGTTCCAGTGTCTGTAATATATTATCCTGTTTTTCCTACTTATATAGCAGATAACATGTCATTGCTAATATAGTTGGTTGGTTTTCAGCTAACCTTTGAACCCTAGAGAGGATACAGCATTCAGACATCATGAGGTTTAACTCCACTTTAAAAGCTTTTATAGAACTTGCCAGAATTGAAGACTTCCGGTGGTTCCTAGACTAGTATGTGGCAGGTACCTATATGAAAGCATGCAGATTGTTGACAGCCATATGTCCGATGTACAACAGGAACTCCATTTGAACAGGTTCACAGTCTGTCCCATGGTGTCTTTTGAAAGGCTGTGAAGCACTTCCCCCATCTCATGATCAGTTTTAGGGGAGAAAATGCAAGTCTCGGATGGTTAGAGGTGTCTTTGGTATTGCCCTGACCCTCTAAAGAGGGTCACCCAGTTCTTCAGGCTCCATACAAGAACAACAGTATTTATTTTTGCTCACATTGTTTCAGTTTATTCTGATATTTAAATTTTTGTTTCCACAGCAACAGGGAGCGGCCACTACAATCTACTGTGCCGTGGTTCCAGAGCTGGAGGGTATCGGAGGGATGTACTTCAACAACTGCTTCCGTTGCTTGCCCTCTCCGCAGGCCCAGGACCCAACGGCAGCCGCCAGCCTGTGGGAACTCAGCGAGAGGCTCATCCAGGAGAGATCCACCCCCCCTCAGGTGCTCTGACCCCTCCGGGCCCCGTGATCCCCGTAGGGTCACCTACATGGACGTCACAGCTACATAGAGGATGCAGGCATAAGATAATCATTGATTTGAAGGGGCAAAAAAGATGAGATGCAGCAATTCTAAACTGTACAAGGACGTTGGCAATCAAGTTTGGAAGTTATCTGGGAATCGGGAACTAGAACCACACGGGCTGGGACTTCTACAGCAGATAAAGAGATGCAGAGAGACAGCGAGAGATTCAATTCAATTGTGTTTCTCTTGTTCTCAAAGGCGTAGTCACTCAATCCTGCATTAGGGTTTAACTAAGTTTAAATCACTCTGTAAATGTCTTCTTAACAAGCAATAACATTTGAGTTGTCTTTAGAGGGGGTCTATATGGATGTTTACGGAATACAAATACTCATCTGTTTGGAGATCTATGTCAGCCTTTACGTCTGTACAGATAAAAATGTTGAATAAATGTTGTAATGGCGTAACCTATAAAGACAATGCAGGAAATATACAATTTGTGAACTATTTACAAACATGGTGTCTTCACATTGATAAGAATAAGCCTGTATTCATATCCTGTACACAATATACACAAGATGCTGTTTGGGAAGAATTTGAATGTTGTTGTCTTTCTTTACCCCATATGGCTAAAGCCTCCAAACCACCTTTTTTTAAAATGCTGGGATAATGTGTAGTCCAATAAAACAGCATCTGGTACGAGAACCGGAGGGCCATCAGTTGCAGAGAGACAAAGAGTTTGAGTCCATGTGGTCTGGAAGTATCTAGTGGAAGTTCCATTTTGAATTCCTTTTATTGTCCGGACTGCATCATCAAACATGCAGGGATGTCTCAAGACTTTCCAAATTAGTTTTTTCCATTGTTGGCGAAATGTCTGACTTTAAAATCAGGGAGGATTCAGTAGAAGGGGATTGTGGGTAAGGCTGAGGAATGGCACTCAGGATGATTAAGGGTTTCTGATTTCCCTTAATCCTTAACTCTCTATCTTCCTCATCGTGATCATCATCAGGGGTAGAGTTTGGAGAGGTTGTGCTTTGTGGCAGTCTTGGAGCCATGGGTCACCCTAAGCCAGAAGCATTCCAGTGTTACACTGTCTGTAAAGAAAGAAAAAAGAGATTAATTGAAAACTGTAAACATGATTTAACAATCATTGTATATGGCTGGTGAGATGAAAAAACATTTCTGCCTTCACTGAAGGTAACCTCTGACATACAGACTCTAATTCAGATCATATGTTTATATGAAAACCATTGCAGTCAATCAAAACATCCCAGCAGATATCACACACAAAGATTCATTAGTCTGCATCACATCTTAAGTTGTTTCTAGGCCCTAAAACTAGTGCTAGCAAATTTCATTTAATGAATTTGATTTATTGAATCAGTTTAAGACACTTCATTTTAAGTTAAAAAATGGTTAATCTATTCTTAATTTTATGCTTTAATAAATCTATTCATATCTTAAAAGTTAATTGAGTTTCACATGCATTGGGAATTTAATTAATAAAATCATTGATAATTGCCAATCATTGCCAATCAAATAATTGGCTAAAACAAATTGTTCATAGACATCACTACTAATAAATGATACATGCTCAGTATACAGTACAAAATGTTTTTTACACTTTTTACACACTACACACATCTATTATTGTAAGTGGTGAAGAAATGTAAACATTGTGATAAATAAAATATCAAGAGCCTTTTAAATTCCAGGCCCAGTTAAAAGGACTTCTCTTGAGATCTAAACAAAGAAAGTCTCCTTGTTCGTCAGGGGTGAGTGAGTTCGCCAGGAGTGACATGAGCTGAACCCTTCCTCACCTGTGTGCTTAGCGAGGCTTTGACCGTGACCCGGAACAACTCCATAAACAAACCGCCTGTCACACGCATTACTCGCTCCAACAGAGTAATTGACACATCAAGAAACCAATCATAAAAGAGTCCTGTCCCACCCTTTCACGCTTGTGCGGCCAGTGGAATCAATAACCTGGACCAGCAGACAAGAATAAGAGCAAGTCTAGCACATTTCCACACCAGAGACTCAGACAGCATTTTAACACAAATGCAATACAGATCTGGTTTAGTGTGTCACAAATGAAACAGGCCAATGCTTTACAGAATATAAGCTTGATCTGTTCACAACACGTGAGAAATGTGCTACCCAGCATGTGATTTGAAGAACTGGTTGTGTAATGCTTAGAGTACATACTCTCCTGCACAAACAATGTTGCGTAATGTACATGTAGACGCCGTACCCTTCTCAGTGCAGGTGACCTATCTGTGTTTGCTCCCACACACACTGTATAAGGAGACCATGACGCAATGTAGGGCTGGACGATTATGGCCTAAAATCAAAACCTCGATTAACTGAAAATTTCACCTCGATTACGATTAATTAACGATTATTTTGTTTCTGTTTTTTTTTTTGCCCTCATAGTTCACTGACAAGGTTTGTACTGTAAATGTGTTTGACTATCAGCAGTTATTTTAATTTATGTTCGTAACATTTCTTACTAGGGTTGGGTATCGTTTGAATTTTATCGATTCCGATTCTTATCGATTCGTAGTTTCGATGCCAATTAAGATAAAAATCCAATATAAAAAAATTGAAGTCAAACATTTAAATGTCAAACATTTTTACAAAGCATTCTGTTGCAGCTGAATAACATGAGCAAAAATCAGCAGCCTACAAAACACTGCACGAGGAATTTTGCCTGTGATTAAAAAAAATACCATAGCAAAAACAACTAAATTAGTATAAATTTCAAATATTAAAGGGTTAAGGCAAGTAAACAGTCAGTAATAAGATCGGAACAAACAAATCAATTAGCAATATCATAAATAAATACAACTAAACTAAATTTCAGGTACAGAAACTGTAATTAAAAGTTTCAAAACACTACATAGTTTTCTTTTTACAAATAAAATAAAGATCAATCAAGTAAAGTTATTAAATATATTCAGTCAAGATCAGTGAATGATTTTCTTTTGTTCTTTGATTAACATTACGCAAATAAACGCAGGCAGCGCGTTTATTAGGCTGTTGTCTCTTTAAGCAAAAATACTGTACATGTGTGTTTTCTTTCTCATCTGTTTATGTTCACGTAAGACAAAAACGGCTGCGTTTATGATGATATACTTGTGTAGTTTTCTGTATCGTAGTTTCGGAACAACCTTTTCTACAGTTAAAATACAATGCGCTGCACACAAAACATGCTATAATAAGTTTTGAGATTCTAAGCTACTTTAGTGATAAATCACAGGAAAGCGCTGACAACTAGTTTCTGTGTTCCTCTGTGCGCGTGATCTTCACAGCTACTGTTTATGAGTGTTTGTGCCACAATGCAGCGCGAACATGGTCGATGTAATAATATACATCCGATCATCTAATCGCTTGAATGTCCAAACCATAAAACAAATACAACTGACAAAGTTTAGTGAAGACTCACCGCTCATGCGCCATTACTATGTGTTGAACCGGCGTTCACCTCCATGTTTTGCTTTTATGCCACTGACTGGACGGGGCAGAGTCATGTGGCTACACACGCGCTAGTATGCTTTTAAGGGGGAAGTGTTAACAGATTTAAAAAAACTGAAATAACCGACATGGGAAAATTACGTCGGTTGGAGGTTATGAATTTCGGTTTTGATTACTTTTCGATTAATCGTCCAGCCCTAACGCAATGCAAAAATTGCACACTTGGATTGGGGTGCGATACCGGAGGATGGACAAAGTGTTCCCAGTATTCCTTGTACATACAAGGGAAAAGAGGCTGTCTGACATGACACTATGTCACTCATAAACAAACAATCTCTTCCTTCTATATTTTTGAGTTGAGCGTGTGTGGGATTGGAGGTGGGGCGGCACTCTATTTCTGGTTCCACTCAGTCTCTTCCCTGTTTGCGCTCTCTTTCTTGTTCTATCTGTTCTCTCCAGAGAGGTAGAGAGGTCTGGGAGAGCTAGAGGCTGTAAAAGTGTCACCATGTAATGAATGGGCCCCTGATGGGGGGAGAGAAAGAGAGTTGGGGGGAGGAGAGAGGAAGAGGAGAGACTGGTTGTTATTTGTCTGAGATTGAGGGAGGATAGCTAATGATGTGAGGCATGTAAACTTGAAGTGGCACTAAACCATTTGTGTATGTGTGGAAACCGGTGAGACCGCCCCGATCCTAGATAACGGGAGATAAAGTGGGAACACAGATGTAGTGTTTCTGGGCCAGCCAGGTGTCACATACTGCATTGTTTGCAAATGGCTGAACATATATAGGAAAGCTTCCAGTTGCACAGTCTCAACAAGGGTGGCACTCCACAAGGTCTTATCCAGGGGGCACTGGAACTAGAAGCATTCTTGTAGGACACATCCCTGATGTCTGATATTATGTTTAGTGCCTCAGTTGGCTTGCATTGAAGCAAAATTCAAACAGATAAAGGTGCCAGCTTATCCCTACAGTAAAGA
The DNA here is from genome assembly GCF_963082965.1 of Carassius carassius. Taxonomy (NCBI): domain Eukaryota; kingdom Metazoa; phylum Chordata; class Actinopteri; order Cypriniformes; family Cyprinidae; genus Carassius; species Carassius carassius. Next base: position 17,528,419 of record NC_081804.1, read on the forward strand.
ATCATCTATGCGCAGATCTATTAGGAGCAGTAGATTTGCACTACATCTTTACGTTGATTTTCATCTCTTACCAACCTTTCAACTATCTATGATCTATACAGGTTACATTAGCAAGTTATGGGAGAATCTCAAATCTTCTTAACAGCCACATAGAGCCACCCTTAAACACTTGGCCAAGATTGACAATCGCCTGACCTACAAATAGGACACAAGAGATTTCTAAATGTGTCTTAAATGCACCCAGAACAGACAAAACTCAACGATAACATGTACTAAATGATATTGACAGTGTGCCACAGGTGACAAGGCATCTGAGCTTTCTGCCTCAAGATCTTCTGGAAAACTGTTGGCTCCATCTTGGCTTGCATCCTCCGCTAAAGCCTCTCTACCTCCGGGGGAAGACTGGGTGGCCATCATTTGGGTTTTATTATCCTTTTCTGCCTCCCCAACAGGAGCAGCAAATGCTCAGCTGGGTCTAGACAGACGCTGGTGATATTGTTCTCCTCAAGGCATAGATTCACATACAATAAAAACATCAGCCTTGCCTCCAGAATTGTGCCAAGTTTGGCCCAAACAAAATACTAGTTGTTGTTCAGATTCACAAGAGTTTATTTGCCAACAATGCAAGTAGACTACAGGGTTAAGCTATTTGGAAACTAGTTATTGGTTGGGAATCTAGAGAGTAGGCATCCTTTGATAAGAGTTTGATTGAGAGTGTTCAGCTCAGGTCAGCAGTATCTAAAAAGATAGTCAGGGTAAGATGGACAAGTAAGTAGAGGTCAATCAAAATCTTATCCTACAAGTCAGGGATCAAGAAGACCCCTTTAAATTAAAACACTTGTGTAGTCCAAGTTTTCTTTTCCCAAGCCCTAGAAAGAGACACTGTGTGAAAACCTGCAAAAATGATTTCAACTGCTTCTATAACCATGCATCTCCTGCCAAGAAGGCCTTTGTGTCTGAGGCACTGGAAGATTCATGAGTGAGTGTTTTATTTTCAATTTTTTCAACAGAGCCTTATTGATCATTGTATTGGAATCATTTAATAGATAATCAATGTTTTTTCTTTCTTTCAGCACGCCGGGCAAGCGCACCATTTTTCAAAAGGCAGGCCTTGATCCTGGAAAAAAAAAAAAAATGATACACACACTAACTCAATCTAGCTTGAATCATTTTTCACAGCAACATGCATACAGCTACCCAAAATTATCTTTTTAACATGCCAATATAGTGATTTTAGATATGTACCATGACATACATTTACCATAGTACTACTATTTCGGGGACATTCTTTTTTTCATTAAGCTTCAGTTTTGTTTTTTGGCTCTCCTCTTTGGGTCTTAACTTGAAATAACTGTCTAGTTGTGGTACATACCATCTATGCATCAACAACACAAAGACGGCCATACTTCCGAAGCAAACTGTATTGTAAAGAACTTCAGAGTTACTGATATGCTGATTAAACGGTCCTGTCCAGGACAGGCCAGTGTAGTGAAGCAAGACAAAAGGTGACTTTCAGAGGTAAACGGATCTCCCATTGACCCCCATTATATGTCTGCATCACTTCCTGTATGTACAGCCCTGGCGGTAACCAAAAGCCTTTCCCTGAACACTCACAATATATCCGCTTAATCTACCCCCATTTACAACGACACACTCAATCTGTATCCCGTTCCCTCTGCATGTTTAAATAGGGGAACAGAGGCATTATGACATCATGTCCTGTAGCAAAGCCATCATTGCAGCTGATAGTCTGCAACTGCATGCCTCTTCTCTGACCTATTCACTTCGATTCTGACCATTCTGACACGTCCGGTTCCCGCTCTAGGATGGGCGGCACATCTGTGAGAAGCGCAGACAGGCTGTACCACATGCCAGGTGTTTAATATCAGCACTGCGTGGAGCAATTATCCCACAGAAATGAGCTTTTAATTCCGTTTTATTGGCCCAATATTGCTTCTGGTGTTTAGGTTTTTAAACATTATAATTAGTTTTGAAAAGATTGGTCGACCTCATTCTATTCCACAATACCCCATGGCTTTAAACAATGCTCAGCGGTGGTATGGATGCAGGTTTCTGGAAACACAATTTTAATAGCGCAGGAGAGCTTTGAGCTGGCTAGAGAAGCACTTATTGGTGAATATGGAGAATTAATGCTGCTAAAAATATAAAAAAAAATGACTTTAATGTTTTGGAAACAATTTCAGTAACCTATTTATGCAAAACGAGCAGGAGGCAAAGGGGAAAATGCATTGAACAGACCTTTTGACTACACAAAATGTGCTTATGCCACAAAATTGTCAATTGCAGGGCTATTCCAAATTTTTAATGCTGAAGACCCCATTTCAGAGCCATTTATACTGTAATTAGTGATGTGTTGTAAAGGCAACATGTTGTTGTATTATTAAAATATTACACAAAAATATTTAGAGTGTGTGTGTGTGTATATATGTATATAAACACACACAGGATTATGATAATATATTATTGTCAGTTGTATTTTTTTAAACAGTTTAAAACAACCAACCACAATAATCTTTTTAATCCAAGTAGTTTATTATTCCATTAAAATGAATATTGGCTGTAGGAGAATAATTACATCTTATTCTTAAACTTGCACAGGCTTAGTGGGCTGTGAAATGCCAAAGTGTGTAGATATTTTTAATGAATATGATCAATCGTATGGCTCTCGGAGGAACAGATACACTCAATAGAGAGATGCGACCTGGAAAATTTATGATCCACGGCCATCCATAAACTGTCACCTCTGTAGCGCTCGAGATTAGCATGTGATTAAAATGTAGGTCAATATTTATTAAGAGCCGTTATAAAGTCAATGTTAGTTTTATGAAATCCAGTAGCTGACTGCGTGAGAAGTTTATGACTAGATAATACACTTCTTTAGAGGTAGTGCGCACCATGACACTTTCATAAGATACATATTTATATTCTGTTTAGTAAGTACATCTATTTTTGCTAAGTTTGTGGGTGAGATTTAAATACTGAAAACAGCTAGCTGTTCAGTCCAGCAATAAAAGTTTGCTCCAAAGATGAACCCTACTCATGTCATTCCAAGCCCCAGTGGCTTATTTCAAAAGGAGGCATTTTGTAGAATGTTCACGCTGCTCTTTTACATTCAATGAAAGCACCATGAAGGGTAGATTTTTTAGCAGATAATGATGTAAATATCAATCATTTTCATGATTTTGTGGTGCATGACAGCCACTGATTTAGAGAAAAGAACAGCATGAACATTCTGCAAAATTTCAAGTTTTACAATGTATATATTTTTCTCCTTAGTTGGAAATAAAACAAAGGTTCTTCAAAATGTCCTGTTAATTCAATGTGTTACTTACTAATTCTTTATAATTAGTGGAATTTACGATGACAGCACTTACGTGCATTCATTTATAAAATGTAATGTGGGTGAATCATTTGTGTATACAGTATAAAAAGCAAACTATTTAGTACTTAGAAGCCTGCATTTCAAATGTTTCAAAACTTTGGAATCATAAGTAATTAGGTTGATTTTAGAACGTTTAACTAGTTTAAGAACAAGGCTTTTGAGAGATCTCAGCTGAATTTCAATCAAAGGTCTTGCGTAAGTAGATTCTGTCGTCAAAGAAACTATTTACAATGCGGGGAGAGTTTCAACACACCCCAGAAAGCAGATCCTAATCTGCTGTGGCCCTCTTTTCCCTTCATGTGTTTGTGTGTGTGTGCACGAGTGCATGTGTTAAAAGTGTGTGACATACTTTTATGCACTCAACAGGGCAGTGCATGATGAAGTGTGCTAACGCCCGCCTGCTATTATAAGACAATAAGATAACAAGCTCCCTTATTCATTCAGAGGAGAATTTCATGCGGCAGAAATCAGAGTAAAGTACCACCGCCTGAGCCGGGACATTTTTCCAAATTTATCTCCGCTGTCTCTTGACGTTTTAGTCGAAATACTGTGTGGGTGAAAAAGCTCTGCTTAGCGCGAGACGAGTTGACCTTGTAAACCTTGACTTATTTTGTGCGGAAGAGAGAAAGGGAGGGCGGAGAGAGCAGAGGAGAAGTCGTACCTGTCATGCCTTTCAAACAAAAAGAAAAACGAGTGCTCGGCCCCAAGTACAATCATTCCCCGCTGTTTGGAGATTCATCAGAGAGAGAGTGGCGGAAAAAACTGTGGAAAGAAGAATCGAGAGTACCAGAAATCGAGCGAGTGCAGAGAAAGGAGCTAGACGGACGTCGAGGAGAGATAGAGCGAGCGGCAGAGAGGAGCTAAAAAGGCGAGAAGAAAGAGGATTTGTCAGTGTGCTTTAGTGGAAAGCTCACAGCTAAAGGCTGAGGTGGCAGTAATGAAACATTCATAATCGGCACAGACACGCTTCAACACACTCGCTGACACACTGTTTAAGCACTGCAAGGTCACTCTCACACACACACACACACACACACACACACACACACACACCTGAGAACAACCAGGACTGAACAGTGTGAGCGGGAGCATTGGCTCACACACTCACACTCAACACACTCCAGTGTCACGGCCGTCATGTGACTGTTTTTGAGGAGGCATCAGTGGTGGTCCGGCCTCACTCGGAACAACAAAATCCAAAAAAACAAGACAAAAAAATGATACATTAAATTATAATAATTCCTTTTTAACAACATAGCATTTCTTTCTGTCTTCTAACAATGCGTTTGGCAAGTAAACAGACCAGTGTTCAAATCCCTACTTCTTCTTCTCATTATTTTAGGTTTTGACTTTGACTTCAGTTTTTTTCAGTTTCTTTCAGAGCTTTTTAGACAAACTATATTTATTTATTTTTGACGACAACTGTGGATCATATTTGATCAAAATATAATATTTGATGAACCGTCAAATGTTCTCATTATTTTGTAATTATTATAAGCTCAATCTGTAAGCGCTGCCTAACACATTCATTAAGTCTGCTTAATTCATGACGTTACCATGTCTTCTTTTATAGCTCTATATTATTGCATTATGGACAATAACATAAAATAATACTTCCTAATTGTAACTTTTTTTTTTTACTTAAGTACGTATGTACTTATTTTACCTACAACAGTAATCTTAATGAATAAAAATACAATTAAAATGGCAAACAAATATAGTAATGATAATAATTACAATAATAAATCATAAATACGATTTTAAAATAAGACCGAACAATCATCACATAAGCTAAAACCACAAAAAGAGATATTAATAGATATATAATTCGCCTCCTCAACACTTTTTTTTTCTTTTTCTTCGAAGAACCATAGGCTTAGAACATCTTAATATATATAAGGTGATAAATGAAGTCTAATTTCTAGACCTAGAAAAGTCCAGTAAAATAATAACATAGTATAATTTTTAGACTTTCTCTCTGTCACATCCCCTTCCCCTCCAGCATTCGTCTTCTGTCTTCAAGCTCATTTTTCTCTCTTTGTAAGTTTCTGGAGTGGTTCAATCAATATTGATCAAAAGTATTACATACATAGATTTGTCACCAGTGCATAGACATGCAGCCGTTTAAAGAATCGTTCACATGCAGGTGAGCAAGCAGAGATAGATTTTCATTTCAGGTGAATTACTCCTTTATTTTGTGTCCATTTAATATGTACAGAGAAGCATTTTTTATTTATTATTATTAAACTGTTGATACCAAAATTTATATTAAAAGTCTGTTGTCTTATGGAGGAAGTGTCTGCATAAATGAATGAATGAATTACAAATTCTGTCATCATTTACTCATTTGTTCCAAACCTACATCATTTTCCTTTAGACCAAAAAATTAATAATTAGTCAACGAGGCCTGGGAGTGTCATATGACTTAAGCATTATATTTCAAACATCTTTGTATGAGAAAGAAACAAATAAATAGAAATAAATAATTTCTTGATCCAAAACAGCATTGGTTTGTAACACAAAATCGAACGTAATGAATATTCAGAAACAGATTTTCTGCGAATAATGATTTAGATTTGATCAGTTTCTTCACATGAAGCTATCAAATGACTTTTAGAAGACCTGAAATTCTGGCCACGAGTCACATGGATGACTTTTATGCTAGTTTAATGTACTTTGTTGTCAGCCCGAGTCCCCATTCACTTTGACTGTGTGGAAAAGTGCAGCTTGAACATTCTGCTAAACGTCTTCTTTTGTGTTCCACAGCAGAAAGTAAGTCACAAAGGTTTGAAACAACACACGGGTGAGAAAATAATGAGAGCATTTATATTTTTAGATTAATATCCATTTTCTGATGAAGTAACCCTTTGTTAGCTTAATTGTTCAAACTAGATGAATGTAGTGCGATGCCGTTTACTCATCGCATCTTAATCGGTTATTAAACTGCAGTCGAGGAGGCTGTGTTGGTCCATCTCTGTATTATTTGTGAATACGTTTGAGCCATTAAACACTGTGTGTTTGCGTTCGGTCCTGAGGCGAACACTATGCTCAGCAAACTCGCCTTTGAAGTGCTAAAGCCCCTCAGCGGGAGACCTAAACTAGAGAAAACAACCCAAACAGGACTTAACAAGAACCAAAGTAAAGAAATAGCTTCAGCAACAACAGCTGTTTACAGAAGCAGCTGTGACAGGACGTGCTTCTGCTGTAGATTAGCACCTGGAACTCAAATCGCCTGTGACTGCGAATCATTTATCCTCCTTTTCATTACAACTACTTCTCTTGGACATGTATATGAGAAACAAAACATGAGAAATCATATATTGTGGCTGCCTGCGGTATGTTAAAGCAATAATCCATAAGAGGCTGTGCACTAAAGTGATAAGAGCTGCTATTAGGCACTAAGTCTTATATAATATTATATTAATAAGAGTATTATTATAATATATATATACACACACACACGCACGCACGCACACACGCGTGCATACACACATACAGAGTACAGTTAAAGCAATGTATTGAAAAAATATGAAGAACTAAACTGAAGAGCTAATTTGCGACAAATTTGATTTTTAGGATAAATTTAACGTACAATTATTATTGTGCGTTTTGTTTGGATTTGTTTGCATGCTCTTGAAATGTCGCTCAAAACCCATTTTACCTGATGTAATTGCTATATAAACATGATGTTTCATATTATTATCTAATTTAGTTACTAGATTATTACACATTATTCATAATCAATAATATTTAACAATAATAATTACAAAAAAAGGACTAAATAAGAGAACATGGCTTTGTTTGGAATCCAACCATACTACATACTAGTATATTACATTCCTATATTATATAGCATGGATTATAGTGTGATATTTATAAAGTTCTTTCTTAATATTTATAACATTTTAATTGTTTTATACAAATTTAATCATAATAAACTAAAATGCTAGTTTATATACAGTATATATATACAATATACTACAATGGTTTAAAATATCATCCAGTCTATCTGTAAGTATAATGTAATTTGTATTGAACAAAACAATCAAGCAATACATTTGACAATCAATCAATTAAATTAAAATTAAATTAAATTTATGCATTTAGCAGACGCTTTTATCCAAAGTGACTTACAGTGCATTCAGGCTATCAATTTTTACCTAACATGTGTTCCCGGGGAATTGAACCCACAACCTTGCGCTTGATAGCACAATGCTCTACCATTAACACGTAAATCAATAAAAATACTGTGCATTTTCTATGCATTCGTTTGCTTGCTGTTAAAGTCAACTTGAAACATCTCTTTTTACGTCCATAATCAGCCGTACTTCAGAGAAAACAGTCATGGGACTCTCTCGAATCCTCTGGGATTTGATTGGACGTCTCTTTATGACAGGTGTTCGACGTCAGAATCTGACATACCAAGTTATATAACCAACACAAACTTTATTTTCATCTGAACAACACACACAGATGAGTCTTGAACAATAAGAGCGGGAACGTAACCAGGGTTGGTTTCACGTACACTTCGTTAAGTATTCACTTCATACTTAACGAAGTCCATGAATGATGCATCCACCCATACCACAGATCTGGACTCTCCATCCTCGGCCTGCCGGTCATCTCCAATCCCGCCTCAACACCACTGCCTTCCTTATGCTTTTGATATATAATTCATCCAAAGCACATTGCATTAATAAGCCGTATGATCATTTTGTTGACGCCGCGCTACAGTAAGTATATTAATGCAGTTACAAACAGTGGACATCAGCATATTTTGCGAGTTGTGAAACGCCGGTTTCCCACGTCTTCACAAAACCAGATACTCTCAGCAAAGCGAGCGTTACAGCCGTGACGGATCTCGCGAGCTTCAAACAAACTCATCAGCTATTGTCTATAACAGTAGGGCCGCCTGGGCTACAAACAATGGGATCCATATGTTGATGAATTTCTGAGCCATATGTGATGAATGAAAAATGAAAGACGGAGGAACAGGCAGGCGCGGCGAGATGAATCTGTCTCTCCAGAAGGCGAGAGCGGAGGGGAACAGGTTTGAGAGGCGCTGCCGAACTGCAGGAGGGACGGACGGAGAGGAGGTGGGGGTCTTTCCGAGCGTCTGCTACGCCGGCGAATGCAAACGAGGCAATCTGCTCAACTTCGTACGGAAGACGAGTGAAGAAACGCGAGCGAGGGATTGTCAGGTGGTGACGGCACTCACACAAACGGCTACCTAATGACTCGATTTATTCAAATGCCGCCCAGTTCCTCCTAATGGTGTCTTCCTGCTGCATTTCCCCTCGCAGCTCTCGCTCTCTCTCTCTCTCTCAGTCTGAGTGAACGTGGTGTTTAAGGGTCCTAATCCCTCAGAGGGGCCTTCGAATCTCCACACCGCGGCCCGCGGGAACCTGAGTGTTGCTCAAGCATCTGATCAGTCTCTGAAACAGCTGCCAGATCCGTCGACTTCCCGCTAACAGACATCCCGCTCGCGGCCTATAGCTGCAGAGACTGTGTTCAGAGTCAGATACCAGCATATTATCTACCTATATATACACATATTAACACACACACACACACTATAATGTTATATGCATACATAGCACTTTATTTAGAAATTCAACTATAAGTACTACATGCGATAATTATAATTTAATATACTAATAAATATAATAAAGTATATATAGTATAATTAATTATTAAAAAATTATTAGAAAAGAAAACTTTATTAATTCCTAACTTATGTATTTTACTGACCAGCAACACAAATAAACTTCAGATACAGTATTTCACGGAGTAAGATCTCTATACTGCACATTTGATCAAACGTGCACATTATGTGTGTTATAGTGCTGCTGTTGCGTGTCAGATGTTAGCGCTCACCTTCCAAAGGGTGACCGTTTTCACCAGCTAGCAAACATGTCAGACAACAGTGTAAATACTCAGTGTTTGTTCATGAGCTCACTTGAGAGCGGTGATCTGTGACGGCAGATTTTCATGTATACTGTTTGAAATGAGGATATGGAAATAAAAGCATGAAATAAGCAAGTCTATAATACAAAAGAAAAGAAAAATCATTAAACGCAGCAGTGCGTTTGTCGTAGGCGATCCAGAGATCTTCTACGTGAGATAATCTAATACATCATCATAATCCCTGGGCAAATATGACTCCAGCTAATCTCTGCATCAATATTTGCCTTCCGTTTTTAACTATCACATCAAACAGAGAGGAGTACGATCGGAGCGAGCGCCATTGCTAAGCCGCACAACATTTTTAGTGTTGTCCTGTTTGCGTTGTATTGACATTTGGCAACAACAGAGAGGGATTATTTGAAGCTCGACACACGGATCGCCGGAAAACTCCAAACATACTTCCTCAACCACACGCTATCCAGGGTTTTCATGACGTTCCCTGGGATTCAGAGTGGAATGGAATGAAGTGCATATCCTGTAACTAGCTCCTTCTCAGATAAATAGGTACAAAAGCTGTCATTGACATGCTTCCCTAAAGTACAAAAGCACATCTCTGTACCTTCTTTACCCCTAAATAGAGCATATTAGTATCTTAAAATGCACAAATTAGTACTTCAAAACTACATATTAGCTACTAAAGTGCACATGAGTAGCTTATGAAATAACACTCCAGTCACAGTTTTGAACCTTTTTTCTAAGGTCAAGGTTTTCTAAGACGAAGCGTTGAATGTTGACTTGAAAGTTTACAAAGCCACAAACAGTGAAGTGCTGAATGAGAAAACAGACAAACGGATGTTGGTTCAGATAGTTTGCATTCACAAGAGTTTCTGAATCACATTGAAGAAAACAGATGAACACGATACATGTAATGTCTGAGTGTGAAAGCTCCCATGCTCAGCAAGTCCCAGTGATTTACACAGCGTTGGGATTTATAGTGCTTTGAAAGAACATAATAACACTTGCAAACATAATAATCATCTGGAAAAATAGAGAAAAAAATCCATGCCTTTGTTATCTTACAATTACTATTGTGTATTTTATTGCATAATGGCTCTGAACAGTGCAGTTAATGGTATTACTGGCATGAGACCAGCACTTGGCTTGTAAATAAACATAATGGCACTTTTTAATAAATTACTTCACCTCGACACAACAATAATTTAATCACCCTTATGAAAGAGGGACAGGTTGACAATGCTGGATTTATGAAGTTATAGATTAGTCATCATCATTACTCTTGGATCTGTAATATATTTCTCAGATGAATTTGCTAATGTGCAGTCGCTGGCTAAAATGAATATTGGCCGGACACATGCTTTTAAAAACGCTGGACTGCGTTCAGGCTCTTTGGAAAGCAGAGATGTGTTTCGTATGCTCAGATCTTGGGCCTCGCTGATGCTTGGCTTTGCATTTATGACGTTTGATATAAGTAACCTCGGCTTTACCTTAAAATACTGCTTTTATGTTCTGTGGTCTGCCTCTTTGAAATTAATAAAATGGGTAGAGAACTTCAATTTTTGGCCTCAGAACATCTGAAGTGCAAGCTTTTCTATTTTACAGTTTCTGTAAGACTATAAGTTACGTTTATTGAACAGAATATATATATATATATATATATATACACAGTTGTGCTGCTTAATATTTTTGTGATGCATTTTATTTTCAGGATTCTTTAATGAACAGAAAGTAAAAAATACAAACAATTCAATTTAATGCATCCTTACTGAATAAAAGTATTAATTTCTTAAAAATAAATTCTTGATAATAATAATAAAACTGTCAGCAGTGTACATTTTGAAATACGCTGCTGTATTTCTGTGCATATTGAACAGTTTTCCAACATCTATAAAGTGAAAATGTAGAGGACGTTTGTGTAGTCAAATTATTGATGAATGCATGAAATGCTTTGCGGTAATGCACTCTATATAATTTTGCTCTCCACTTTGAGTTATAAGCGGTGTTTTATGAAGGGCAGGTTTTTTTAATGACTTGTTATGGAAGCTAACGCTGATATCGACTTCTGACTGACGGCACGTCAGCAAAGTTTCATGGTGTGGAAACTCTGCATTTTTTTTTTTTTTGCAAATGTGTAAACGTATGGATGAACTAAATATAGGCGAGTGTTTCATGGTGGCGGATTGGGTTTCATCCTGCTCACACACACATGCCTTGAATGATAAAGGTGACCTGATGGGTTTGATTTCAGCAGATTGATTGAACCAGGAAGAGAGAAGAGACGATGAGAGGTCAGCGTTCCCAGGACTGGCCAGACCTGCTGACTGGCACCTGCTTTCCTGCCAGAAAACAGCTACAGACCACCACACAAACAAACTAAACTGACTTTACAGTGGTAGTTTCTTTAGGGGCTGACACTGCTTGAAAGATGTTCACATTGCAAAATCATGGTATTTGTCACCAGGGTTATTATTGTTAAAGGCAGGGTAGGTGATTTGGTTCAAAAGGTTGAAAGATATAGTACCATAAAATGTTCGTCCAATCATATCGCTCGGTCCGAGGACTGTGATAGGCTGTCCAACCTGCCTAAGTATTTGCAAGCTTCTGCACACATGATACGCCATCATGTTAATAGCTGTATATTGTTTAAAAACGTGAATTCAGTTCTAAAAGACGCTCTCAGGTTTATTAGCGCACAAGTTCTGCTGCAGACAAATATAAATACATGATTTGACCGCATCCTGTCACCTGATACCAGATCATTTGCATTTCCTGTTTATGTTCTGACTGATCAACATGAGTCTGCTGGTGTCCAATTACCCATGATTCCCTCGCTCAATTCAATCATTAATGAAAGCATGAAAACAAACACGACTGTCTGTGTCTGTGTGTGTGTGAAGACTGTGTCACTTTGAAATAGATCTACAAAAAAAAACAACAGCATAATATGGAATTAATGTCATAAAACATTTTAGTCTAATTAGTATTATTATTAGAAAGGCAGATACTTCATTTACAGGTATGGTACTTAGTGAATGTGAGAATAAAATATACAGTTCAGTAATGTCTCTGTAATCTAACAGGTGTTGATGAGTGTGTCACACAGCTGCATCTGATTGGCTGATTAGCAGGTACTAATGGCTTATTAATTAAATCATCTTCAGCAATAAGCAATGAGCTTTGAGACACTGTATAATGACAGTCATTGTCGAGAGTGAGGGTGACACTGACCCTCCCCTGTGCCTCTAATTAAACAAGAGCCCATTAAAATGAGCGTGTGTGTGTGTGTGTGTGTGTGTGTGTGTGTTCATTATAAAGTCAGTGATCAGACGGCTGAATAAGACTCACCTACACTAGGAATGAGAACCTGCTACAGTCTCACTAACACTTACTGCAATATATTTATATATATACACACACACACACACACACACACACACACACACACACACACACACACACACTCATATTGCATAATCAGAATGATCCTTTTCCTAACAATGTGAAGGTGTGCTTGCAATAAATTTAGCAAGAAATGCAGAAATGAATGAACCAAACCTCTGCCCTGTTCTGTACCTGCTGTCCCGGGACAGGCAGACCATCAACATGTGCTGTATCAAGAGAAAACAACCTGAGAAAACTTCACAAAGCATCCATGAACATTTTTTATCACGCCCTATATTCCTATATCATATGTCCCTGTACTGCTGCTCTGGGATCAGATGTCCCATATTCATTCTCTGCTCATATTTGCTTCTACTATAGTATATACAGTCTGTGCCCATATTTTCAGATTCTCTCACACCTAGTTCCACTATATGATAAATCACAAAGGGAGATTCACAGGCTTTGACAGCAGAGCTACACTTTGTATTACTTTGTAGCAGATAGAAGACTTTCAAAAATCAAACCTATAATCTACTGCATTGATTTTAAGATGTGTATTAATGCAATGCAGTGGCATGCATGCAAGCGGCCTATTTGAGTGTGAAAATAACACTCAGTAGTCAGGATTACTCTCTCTAATTTTATGTGTTAGATTTTAATTGCATTGGCAGGAATTCATCACTTTGTACAGTATACCATAAATGTGAATATAAGAAGTTATGAATAATACTATGAATTAGAGATGCCGAAATCATGGCATTATGAGCAACCACTTTACGGAAGTCATGCTAGAGAAAAAAAAGGTTGCATTTATTCTAGGCAGTGCACAGAAAAGGGAAAAGGAAAGAAAATAAAAGTAGTTAGAATTATGGGTGGTAAGAAAATATAAATAGGTGAAGAAAGCACAACAACAGTATATACTATTTACTGTTGTTCAGGGCAGTGCAAGGGAAAAGGAAAGGAAATACTAGAAGCTAAAGACTCATGGATGGAAAAAGAAAAAAAAGAACTAAATAAAAAAAAGGAGGAAAAAATGTAAAGGTGAAGAAAAAGAAGCAAAATTATTAGTCCGGAAACACGCAGTGAGACACACACGAGCAAAAACAAACAATAAATCACAATCACACGACTGGTGTAAGAACACACACACACACTCCTCTATTGTTGTGTGTGTGTGTGTGTGTGTGTTTGCTGTATAAATCATGCTGACATCAGCGTCGGTGAAAGTGCACCATAGCCACGTGCTGGAGTCCTTCAGCGAGACAGACGGAGAGAGAGAGACAGGAACAGGAAACACGAGTGAAAGAGAGAGAGCGGGGGAGATGATCACTTCGACCTGGGATAACCGATTCCCGTTTTATCATTCCATGACATTCGGTGACATTTAAAAAGCCATTAACGCCAGTGGCCGTCGGTCCTGCAGAGACGGAGAGACACTGCCGCAGATAATGTGATCATGTGTGGCTGGATTAACTGATTACAGTGACATCACACACTCATCACGCCTCAAAGAGACTCATTTATGACATCGTCACCTCGTTAGATGCATACTGTACTGTGATATCACTGCCAGAAGGGCCTACATTCATCACACACACACACATACACACACACACAGTAATAGAACTGTCCATTTTGTTGGCACGTAAAAACTATACAATCTAAAAACACACAAACCTAAAAATATCTCCTGTCACAGAAATGTCACACTTCACTTTTTATGTGTCCAGTAGTTAAAATCCCTTAAATAATGAGAAAAGTCCCAATGACAGTGACTAACTTTATGATTTCTGCCGCCTATAGAAATGTGAGCATCACTTGTCATAATGGAATCTCATCATTTGCCAGAGACTGACGTGTTCATGCTGATAAGCACTTGATGGAAACAATAAAACACAATCTATTCAATCTTTTTGTACCTGCATTATCACTGTTGCACTTTCTATTTAAGCAGTCTTTTATTTCCATTTCTATTAGCTGGCTCTAGTTCTTTCTGTGGCCTGGGCTGGATAGGTGCGTTTTCAAACGTTACAGTGTATTACATTACATTAAGCTGCTAAATATTGTCACATCACGCTAAAATATATGTAACATGAAGTAGTGTAACATTAAGTGACTTCACATGACGTTATCTTCTTATTATACATTGTTTTGTACTGTAAATATAAATGACTTTATGATATGATTTTGTAAAATGCTGTAACTGTGCAGTTGTTACCTTAAGGGACTATTTGGTTACACTTTATTTTAAGGTGTCCTTGCTACAGTGTAATTATACATTTAAGTACTGAGTGATATTAATTAACTACCTGTACTTACTGTATGGTTTAGGGTTACTTGAATGTAATTATGAATAACTAATTATTATTATAATAGTAAGTACATGTAACAAATGTAACGAGGACACCTTAGAACATAATGTTACATACTATTTTTATCTGATATATTACATATTATATTTTATTTAAAAATAACAAATTAATCTAGAATTTTTTTTTCGATTGTTGGAAATTTTCCTTTACAGTTTACATCATGCTATACGCTGTTACATTGCTTGGTGTTAACGTTGTTATATAAATTGATGGGATGCTACATCCCATAATGTTGTCAATTTACATTGTTACGTTATGTTGTACTATGCCACATTACATTCTTTAAATCACTTTGTTACATCATGTCAATTGCATGTTGTTTTATGTTCTTACGTGCGTTATGTTGTAACGTTCCAGTACATTCGTTCTGTTACGTCGCCACATTGAGGCTGTAACAAATTGCACATTGTGTTGTGTTAGTACATTGTGTTACGCTCCAATGTATCTGTTGTTACGTCGCCACATTGTCGCTTTGTTACATCATGTTGTACTGTATATTGTGTAACCGTGTTCTATGCTTTGTTGTGTAACGTTACACTGGATTTGTTCAACATTGTTCCATTATGCCATATTGTTACATCTTTGTTACATTGTGTGCATATCTTGTGTTGCATTACATTGTTTCATTATGTTATGTAGCTTACATTTATATTTATTTTCGTTTATGAATAAGAATTATATTGCAGAAAAATATTGCAGATATATATAATATGCAAAAGGTCATTTAAGTGTACTTAGACACTTTCATTATAATGTTTCTTAACATACTTCATACATCACAAAGTGCACTTTTTAAAACTGTATTTAAAGTAATCTGCAGTGTCTTAAAATATTACATTCAGCAGACACTTAAGATTATTCTTAAAGCATGATTTACATAAGCGGAGCATGTGTAAGGCTGCCACTTATTGCAAAAATGCCACTAAATTGGACAAAAATGCTCCTGCATAAACAAATTAAATCTATTGCGTCTCTTGCTAACAAAGTGAAAATTAATAGCAAGTGTCGATTGCACATTTGATTAAGATCTGCACATATTGAGCCGTATTTTCTTTTTAGGCGTTTTTACAGTTTTGCCCGTTATAACCAATCCCACAAGATTATGTTGAGTTTAAGAATGCAATGGCCAATCAGAGGCGTTCAGATGAGTCATCACTGAAGCTCATCAGCTTTGAGTGCGCGCATGTTCGCTGACTGAAATCCGGACTCTTGCAAAGACTCTCAGCAAAACGCAGATGTACGTACAGTGTAAATAAGACATTAATTTCGCAGTGTAGACAGCTTCAGTGATTTTAACAATAGTTTTGTTTTTTGAGAGTGCTTAAACTCGCGATAGATCAAAATTACTGATAATTTTACTTTCTATAGGCTATGTAATTTATTCGCCGTTTGAATAACCATGCAAAGGAAACGTTATATAATACATTTCTAATGATTTAATTCAATTGTAATCACATTAAATACAAATTCAGTCCCATTAAACATGTTATCAGCCTACACGACACCCATGTCTTGTTCTTGCCTAAAAAGACATGCTTGTATTTAATAGATTTGGCTGCTTCACCCTCCACCTATGGTAAGTACTCTTAAGTTACTTAGTTTTCACAAGGGCTATTAGTCCTTAATACTATGTGCAACTTATAAACCTTTATGTAAATCTAGAATCTTTTTTTTTTTTTTTTATGGATCATAGCTTTCGTTGTAATGTCAGAGACACAAGATCAGCCCAATCTCTGTGTGAATGACAGATGGATCTGATAGGATCTCAACACTTGTATTGATGAACAGCCATCAGTCAGTGCTGGTCCTCAAATCACGAGGTGGCCGTTACTTCCTGTCTCACGTGACCAATCACGACGTACGATGGATCGCAGAGATCAGGGAACGAGTCTGGCCACAGGTGATGTAAATTTGACATCAATCATGACAGTGAATGACGATTGGTTTGTATGTTGATGTGGCCTAGTGGTTGTAGATCTGAGCTGGTAACCCTTTAACAGTCGATCCACTAATAATTACCACTGAGCCCTTGAGTGAGTCATTTCAGAAGGTTTTTGCGTGTCTAGCAGCCGATCGTGGTGTGACAAATTTGAATATGTGGAAGTGACATGTAAGAGCTGTGGTGGAGGGATTTTTTGTGAATAATGAAATTTCAGTGTTTTTCTCATACAGCTAGTCAAGTCTATAGAACATAAGACTACTTTTATAGAGTTATTTTAATATTTTAGGAGCTTGACAACCCTAGTCCCCACTGACTTTCACTGTACTGGAAAGAGCAGCGTGAACATTCTTCTAAGCCTCTCTCCCCTATAAAGCACATGTAAATTACTTAATATTTAAAGTTTATATATTTTAGATGTACTAAACTGCAACTTCATCATTACAAATATCTAATTACAATTACGTTTAAATACATGACATACAAGTTCCAATAGAAATGGCATTCAAGTATATTTTAGTTTACATAAATGCTTGTATATTCGACACTATACTTACAAGACAGTAGTAATTATAAAATTACATAAATGCACATAAGCCCTACTTAACTGGGTCAAAAGCACACTATAGTTCAAAACGTCTAAATAAATGTAACTAATTGCATCTAAATTTAAACTATAATGCATTTTTATTTAATTGGAATTAAAATTACTGTCTGAAAAATTACTTAAGTCTATACTTTTAAAGTATGTTATTTATGTAATAAATACCCTAAAGTTACTTCTTCACAATAGCTATTAGTCCAAATACTGTATGCAACTTAAGACCTTTTATTTTCACACTGAAATTCTTGTCTTTTTCTTAGATTTTACTGTGAACAACGGTTAAAATTTACGGCTGTTTATTGCACAAAAGATAACCAAAAGTTTTGGAATATATAACATAAGATGTTTATCGTTTTATTTTCTGTTGTTGTTGTATTTTTGGAGCTTTACAGACACAGTCACCATTCACTTTCATTGTATGGAAAAGAGCAGCATGAACATTCTGCTAAAGTTCTCCTTTTTTCTTCTTCTATGAAACTAAACTGAATTATTCCTTGAAACATTTAAGCTTTCCTTTGAAATGTTGCTCAGGAAAATACTGCATAACTTTAAAATTAAATCATTATATTACATCCGAAACACATATTGCAAACACACCTCACATGACCAGCATCCCTGCATCAAAAAATCCCCCAGAATTCCTCCACAGCTCCATGAAATACTGCACATCTGCGCGGCTGACAGATGGACAGTGGCGAGCATTGTATAGGATTAACTGCATGTACGATACAGTAATTACATATGCTACAGCCTTTCATACACACGCATCTAACGCAAACACTATTTATAGCTGCTAAGCATATTAATTTATGAAGCTTTATTGTTTAGCACACAAGCCGTGCCGTCTGAGAGCCAATAATGTGCTTGACCATAAGCCATGGTGAGCAGATAATTAATGTGAGTATTGATATAATTAAACTCTAATTTCCAGGATAAATAGGCCTCATTTTACTGTAGTTAATTGTCTGTTTTCAGATAAACAATTTTGCACAATTAACTTTCTCTCATCCAAGCGACGCACGCTCAATAAAATGCGTGAGATGTAAGACCAAATATGTGTGTTCTTCAGTGTTGAAAAAGACAACGGGGTGATAAAGGGGTTTCTATCAAAAGAACGACTGGATTTTCACCCACCAGCTAAAGCTGAAACAGCTAAACCTCAAACTCTGTGATAAACAGATCAGGGCTTCGGTTCACACGTGTGTGTGTGTGTGTGTTTCTGCAAGATTTCTGAAGTTTTGCTGACTTCAGTGATGGCAAAACTGCAATATCGAACAAACGCCTCTGTTTATTTTCTTTTTTTTTTGCTTTATACTAAACCTGTAAAACCTAAATCGCATTTTCTTCTGAAAATAATAATGCATTCTTTTTTGCTTTGTTTCACAGTGAAAATATTAGTGTCAAAATATAATTCTTAAGCAAGATATATTTACTTTATAAGAAAAAACCAAGAAAACACACATAAACTGAATGATGCATTTATACATATTTATATGTAATGTAAATATAGTCGGTTATATATATCTCATTGATACTAAAATAACACTGACAGGCTGAATTAATTTTAAAAGAAATAAAAAAGTATACTAATAAGGAATTAAGCAATGTTATAAATTTAAGTACCAACCAATTCACATCTAGTTTAGAAGGGTCTTGAATTCTACTTGATAATTCTAGAAAACTCCACATATATACTAATGAATGCTAGTTAGATTTTGACTTTGCTGTTTTGTGCTGGAAAAATAATATTTTGTTAGCAAATATTGATAAACTGTGCAGTGTGAATATTCATACGCATACCTGGTGGCCTTTTGAGTCAGTCAGTAATACACTGACCTTCATCACAGCGTGGACGTGTGCGAGTGGACAAAATGACCCTGACAAACTCTACCGCTGCTAATAAAGAGTTACCACAAATAATCACACACACACACACACACACACACACACACACACACACACACACACACACACACACACACACACACACACACACACACACACACACACACAGTGTGTGTTTTTGACAGTGATTTTTTTTCATTCTTCAGTGAAAACTTGAGGTAAGTTTGATAAATCAAATGGAAAAACCAAATGATAAAACATTTATGTTGCTTATTATAGAGACAAGGTAATATTTTCATATGCACTCTATTGTTACATTCTCACTCTATCCTGCGCGCGCGCAACACACACACACACACACACAGTTGTATGCACTACAAGCACTTTTAATGTCACAAGAGTTGATTTTTATTGAAGTTACCATATTTTAATTTTAACTTTTCGTTTTATGAAGATTCCAACTGTGTTGGAAACTTTTTTCACAAGAATTCATAATTTATTTGTGCTACTTTTTGAGTGCATTTTATTTATTTTTGTTTGTTTGTTTCACCCTCAACCCAGACTCAATTATAAACTATGAAAATCCATAATTAAATATCTATGACTTTAAAAAAAAATCTACATAATATAAATAAAGAGTGAATGTTCTCTTATTCAATGTTACTTGCAGTTTTTTCATTACTTTTGAAATTTATTAGCAATTCAGAAAATTGTTTCAAAATAAATCCTACAACATATTTATAAAGAAAAAAAAAATCAGCGTTGGTGCAGGTATCCAAAAGTTGGACAAAAGGTTAGTGCACTCGTTTATCAGGGAGATGAAAAACAGACATGATCTGATGTGTGAAGATTTTTTTTAAGTGAATGACAAGTTGACAGCTAAGATTCAATGCAAAGGAAACCAAGCTGATCATTTAAAAATAAATCTTTCTCAGATAGCAACATTTCACACAGTACTGTATGTAGTCAGCTTTACTGTCCTCAAGTGCTCTCTCTATACACACACACACACACACACACGCTGTTAGTGCCGAATCCTTCATTGTGTGTGTGTGTGTGTGTGTGTGTGAGAGCGCTGGCTCAGGGCGGATGGCGGTTTTGATGGTTCTACGAACACGAGGAAACAGTCAGTAACGCGAGCCGCCCAGCGGAAACACGCAGAGAATTAGAGGTGGAAAACTGAGCAGAGTGAGAGAGAGAGAGAGGAAAGGAAAGAGACAGACAGACAGAAAGTGGGCGGCACGGCTCAGAGATCACAGATAGTCAGATCGCTGGAGAGCTACGATTAAATATTAAAAGTACAAGACCTCCCCACTGACTGCTATTAAATAAT
Source organism: Carassius carassius (assembly GCF_963082965.1). Taxonomy (NCBI): domain Eukaryota; kingdom Metazoa; phylum Chordata; class Actinopteri; order Cypriniformes; family Cyprinidae; genus Carassius; species Carassius carassius. The sequence continues at coordinate 17,549,224 of NC_081804.1, forward strand.
AGACACGAGCGGAGCGACAGACACCTGCAGGACACCTGTTCTTCTGTGTTTCCTCTGAGAGGGCGACCGATCATCTTCTGCACAGAGTTTGATGGCAAACGTGTACTTTTTTTTTTTTTCAGTGAGCTCGGTCAAGAGAAATGTGGTTTATAAATAATCACAGCTAAAATATACAGATTAAAAATTACCCAGTATTTGTGTGTGTGGCCCAATTTTACGCTTATTAGAGTGATACGTCATTTGTTTAGCAACATGCTAACATCAAAATCTATAGTGTGCAACATTGCTATTCATTTTCTTCAAAGATAAATAGCTTTTGTTAACAATAATGGACAAACAAGAGCTCAGAGGTTGTTCAGTCAGGAAAACCAGAAAACAGTGTCATTTTAATTGTGTTTATTAGCCAAACTACACTACCCACAATTCTGAGGAGAAATCCACCAATCACAGAATTTGTTGATAGTTGCTGTTAAAATATAATGTTTTAATACATATTATCAGTAAGCCAATAATCAATAAGAAATTTTTTAGATACATTGCAATAAATAAATAAATTATTTATATATAAAGTATAATAAAGTATTTTTGTCTTGCTTTCCAGAATAAATATCTAAAATCAAGATGCATTTACTTGAGAAGAAAAACAATTAAATATAAACTTTTATAAAAAAAAAAAAAAAATTTTCTCCCATTTTTCTGGGAGAAAATGAACAAACAAACAAAAACTCATTTTTGAGTCGAGTGCATCACATAAGGAGTGCTATTTGTGTCTCGTGTGAAGCTGCTGCCTAAAGCGCTCCAAATCAGACACTGATTTGACGTTCTGTTTTGAAAGGTAGCTCCCTATGTAGGCAACAGACAGCTCTCTAGGTTTCTGAACAGAAGTACACTCTCTCACGACTGCAGCTCACTCCTTTGCTTCTGGAATAAAACAACCGCACACCTTCCTCAAAGTCAAACAGGCCTCATGATATTTATTCTGCCTGCTACTGAGATCTTCTAAGAAGACACAAGCTGCTCCCGGCCTGCATACATGTAAAACACAACTCTGCAAAACACACACACCATAGCTAAGCCATATGCATGCGTATTTCATTGTGTTTGAGAAAAGCAACTTTGCACCTGAGCACCGCGTGCGATTAAGATCTGGCGCACAGAGACCGTCGCTGAGGTTTTTGAGGATTGAGCAATCGCCACATGCGCACTTTCCCCACAAAGGCCTAGTTCCACACACACACGGGACGGAAGCAGACTCTAACCTCAAATCTATCAAATTAGAGCACATGCGAGTTTCAAACGGGCCTAAAAACACAAAAAACTGAGGTCAGAAGTGAGCTACAAGAACAACTCAAAAGGAACAGCAACAAATACATCAAATTAACATCAAATCTGGACAAATTGGTGTAAATGATTAATACACAGTAATATAACAATTCACTTCATGGAAAAGCAAGCAAAAACTAGCTTTTCAGACAAAAATGGATTAAACTGAGTAAAAAAAATAGTTTGTGTTTGTGTGGTTGGAAGTGTGATGGAGGAGCAGATTTTTTGGTAAGCATTTTATATTTCCATTTAAGACACCGCCTCATATCCTCTCCAAATCAAACTGCCGATGTAAGCTTTTTAACAACACGTCTCAGCCGCAAGATCACAGTTTGGTCAAATATCATGCAAATATGACGTGCATAGGCCTTTTTGCTCTGGAAAAACATTTTAAGACAATTGCAAAATTAGAGTTTCACCGCAAGATCGGTAAACTAGAGCAACTTATTTTTCCATGAAAAAACTTGTTTGAGTGAAAGCTGTGACCTCGGTGTCACAATGTTTGAGGTCAGATCTGGCCTTCATGACCTTTGCTGACCCTTTAACTCAGGACATGTCTGCCACATGAGAGATGGTGAGATGACAGTGTTGACAGCGTCCACCAAAGCTGAAAAACACACGGCACTGGGAGCAGTGAGACAAACTCTGGAAACTGAAGAGCACACAATCACTTATACCTTAACAATACATATGCATATATAGCTCATATAGTATGATATATTGAGATGAGGTCATTCTTGCAACAACAAAAAAAAAAAACGCTCCGCTTTATTCAGAGGCCCAAGCTAAGCAAAACATATAATTTGGTGCAGTTGCTGATATTTATATAGCCAAAAAGTTAGTTAAAAGTCTAATTTGTAATGTAAATCAATGAGAAGTATAACAGACTTACATAAAATGTTATAAATATCAATTGTCTCCCCAAAATGTTGTGAAAAAAAGGTAATTTTACCATGCAATTCTGACTTTTTTTCTCACAATTGCATTTATATCTAATTTGTTCTTGTTCACAGCAAAACAACACATTAACCTGAAGGTGGATGTTTGGATAATTACACTAAAGTAACACTTCAATGCAGACTTTATAAATAAGCAGTGAGAGTATAGCCATTGGATTCAAGCATCTAGTATCCGGCCTACTGGACATAAAGCATCCATTAAAAGCAGAATCCAGATATGAATATAGCATAAGCTTAAAAAACAACAACAACACATGGACGATGAATATACAGCGCATTTATTCATCCTAGCTTCTTCTCTGATAAGACACACCATTCTTCCTGAACACAGATGCATATCACAATTTATTATTCCAGAAATAACTTCCATTTGTCCGTCCTGAGACCTATCCCAAAGCTAATCTTGCTCTGTTAGCATTCAAATTACCTATTACGCTAGTTAATACAGCGTTGTGTACGAACATCGCGCGAGGTGAGAGGGCAGCTGCTACAATGCTATCATACATAAAAATGCTCTATTCATATCGGTGGCATTTAAATTCCTAAAGCTAAACAAGCGGCGGGAATCATTCTGGAAGGATAATATCGTATGAATATTCGATTGTTTCCTTGAAGGGGTGCTACGTGGGCTAAACAGAGGAGCGCTAGTTTGTTGACATTGTGGAAAGGCGTCTCGGGCAGGAATTTTTTCCGCCCTTGTGTGGTTTAAATTACTGATGTTTATCATTTAGCGCTGTGCTAGCATTCACTGATGACACAGTCTACTGCTTCTAGAGCCGTCAGTCACCGGCCTGATGCTACGCTTACTCAATCAACATGCACAGTTTCTGAAAGCTAAGATGTTAGTGGCTACATAATGTCTGCCTAAAACCATCATTAAGTGGTTAGCTTCTAGTCTGGTTTGATGGTTTTAGAGGGGTTTTACTCACTTGATCTACAGTACTGCGAGACTCACAGAACAAAAGCTCGGTCAGGCCGCAAGCGAAACCATCTTAACCCTTTACAGCCTACTGTATCCGATTAGATACGTGCATTTCTAAGGCCTCTAAATGATCAAAACGTTGCTGGAAAAAACTGTTGTACACAATCTATTAGATGTTTCCTGTTGTCGGAATGATAGTTTATACTATTTTTAGAAAGTAGATGTCTTTACAATTCATTTAAATGTAGAGGTAACAGTTCACTTGTCTTTTTGATGAGGAATCTTTAATATATGTATACAGTAATTGTCATTAATATGTCAAGGCATTTACTGAACTGAAGCAACCTAGGATTAGGTTCACACACACACACACACACACACACACACACACACACGTCAATTAAATGAAGTAACAAGCTCCTGCTCACAAACATTACACACAAATTACTCAGATGAGAATCTACATGGTAACTGACACAGATGTGTGTGTGTGTGTGTGTGTGTATATAAAAGCCCTCTAAATGTGAAATGAGGGTTGAATCTTCTTTAAGGAGTTCGAGTAATCTGTGCATCTCTCTATTCAACTATCTCAAATCAGCAGTGCAAACAAATCCTCCGAGCACCTTGACTCCCAACAAAAAAAGGCAAAAACAACTGCAAAAAGGCCGCGGTGCTCCTGTGGAAAGAAATATGCAGATGGAAGTTGATGTATGAAATTAACCTTTGCTTTTCTAACTCCTGTCTCTGGCTCTCCTAGCCCTGCCGCACATGTAGCATACAAATGACCGGCCGGCCGCTCCTGCATATTGATTCTCCAGTCTCAGCCTCCTCCTCCTCCTCCTCCTCCTCCTCGTCTGCCTGTGTTTCCCACAAATCTGCGTGGAGGACAGTAGGGAATATGGTTTATGGGAGGAAGGGCTGGATCCTCTTTTGTGTACACCGTTCTTTAGCATTACAAACTAGCTGCTTCTCACACAGAGAACAAGTTACCACCGTACCAGAAATCATCTGGCACATTGAGAAACACACCACAGGGGTTTATGATACCTTCAAGGTCTTCTGTGTGATTAAGAAGGACATTGGCAGCTATATAAATAGACAGAAATATAATAATGAACACATACCGTAGAGGATGGTCAAAAGAAGATTTGGTAACTTTGGTTTGCTCAACTTTTGGACTTATTGCCTGTGCATTTATAGAGACTCTTGTTTAATAATTCAGTAATTGGCACTAAAAAGATGTTTAGCTCTATTCAAAACAGATGAGGACTACAGCAAATTGTATGTATAGCTAAGTTTTGGCCAGACATGTAAGTAGAGGCAATAAAAAGTTAAAATAAAAAAATGTATATTATTTATAGTGATCCTTACAAAAACTGACCATAGTACCCATAGTTTCTGTCCAAATAATACATTTACTATACTTATTATTACTACAACAATTTAGTAACTTGGCATTGGCCAACAATGTGATCAAAAAGCTTTGTTTGAATGAGATTCCAAATTAATGAATTATGATTTCACAGTAGTAACAAATATTGTTGTAACTTCTGGTGCAAACCATTGTCACCATGCTAAGTTCTCACAAGGAAAGTAAAGAACAAGAGTCAGAAATACACTGCAGCTTGCTATTAATTTGTGTTATTAGTCTGATATGAAGGAGCTGTTAGGAGATGTGCTGAAAGACGTAAAAGAGACTGTATACACAGTTCCCTGGAGGTCAGACGCTCCTCACTATAATGAAATAAAGATCGTGATGGTGGTAGAGAGAGAGTGACACAAATGTATATGGAGGTGAAGAGGTGGCCAGGCCACTGCTGCTGTAATCCCATCATCTGCTGGGACAGACGTCCCACCTGGAGGAGGAGCGGAGAGGACATGCACCCGAGAGGAAATCGAAGGACACCACACTGGGCAGACGAGATTACTGGCATCGTAATGTAAAGAAAAAAAAAACATGAAAATAAGAAAGAATCACAATCATTAATTCAATGTAATCACCTTGTCTTCTTCTAAACTGCTTTTCTTTTTCGATGATGTAATCAAAGATGTGTGGGTGGGGCAAAATTATACAAACAAATTCAATATAATTTACTAAATCCCAATGAACATGCCCTGTCTATAATTTCCCCAAGAATATTCAGTTTGAATCAAAAACATCACATTTCGGAAGTTTGTAATATTTCATATATATTATTCATGACTTTTATTTTGAAGAGTTTTTCACACTTCATGGTTTCCTGTTAGTCTGCTAGTTCAGTGTTCATGTTAAATCACAAGTAGCATAATGTTTTAATCAGATTATTCTTTGTTTTTTATTTGTCTATTTCTTTGCTAGGACTTAATTTGCAAGCTTTTTAGTTCTGCTATGAATCTATGGTGTTGTGAATCTGAATGCTAGGGTTTACATTTCATCTTGCTTCACTTTGCTTTTTTCTTCAAAATATGTAACAAACACCAAACACATTAATTTAATAATTATATATATATATATATATATATATATATATATATATATATATATATATATATATATATATATATATATATATATATATATAATATATATATATATATATATATATATATATAAAACAGCTGATTTGCAGTATTCTAGTTGTTGTTAGCATCTAAAGGTGCTGTTAGCAATTTTAGGATTTGGCTAACTGAACTGTAAGACACGACTATCACCAGATATCTTCTCAGACATTCCACGACTTGTCAAATGCTGATCGAACATGTTCAGTCAGTAATAACAAACACTGATCAACGTCGAGGAGGAAACAGATCCGACAAACCTGACAAACATATCTGTTTGCGTTAGTTGGGATTCTGACGCTTCACACTCAAGCATACAAATGACTGACAGGCAGAGAGAGTTTCTGATTGGCTAAACGGTGACTCTTTTTTCACGGTTTACAGAGACTGTCATTATGGCTGTGATTTCTCAGGACACCTATCTTTGTGACATCCGTCAGAAAGTAAGGACATTTTATGTGTTTAATTCCGAACAAAAAGCTTTCTGTATGAGTTTATTGTTCATAATTCATGATTAGCTGTCCCGAACATAACGCGTCTCCAGAATCCTTAATTTTTCACACAATGGGACGTTCTGGCAGGAATATCCAAACACAAATTCACACTCTTGCTTCCAGTAAAGTCACTGACAGGCCTGCCCCCCCTCTTCATGACACAGTCATGCCCCATGTCCACATCTAGACAGGTTTGGACTCATTTTCCCAGAATTCCCACTGAGCTGCTCTGCATTGCAGAACATGAGCGACAGGGGGTCCTTCTGTAGTCCCTATTTATAGCAGGACGCCGCAACTTTCTCTCTTCCTCGCTGGCACAGTTAATGCGCCTGCCAAACTTGCTTTCTATACACCACCTGACTGAGTAAATGCACAATGTGGACAAATAACCAATTAAATCAAACATCAGATTTTGGACAAGATCTTCTGGACAGATGGACCAGGTTCAACATGCGGGCAGAAATAAAGGCAGGTTTGGCTTGAGACATGTTTACTGCAGACACTCAATCCTACCCTCAGGCATTACGTGCCTATTTACAGTAGAGTCTATTGATAGCAGCAAACTTCATAGTTTATTTCAATTAGGAGATAGGAAATAGGAAATCACATTTAAATCAATCACACCTCTCCCCGGGCTGAAATCGATGCCGCCTTTCTAGGGGTTTCTAGGCAGAAGCGCCACGTTCCGATATCCTCTCGTCCACTTCATTGCCAGCTTTGTGTGAGTCTGTGAGTGTAGTGTGTGTGTATGTGAAAGGCTCTCGATCAATGCTTCCCACAAAGGCATTACTTGGGAGGGCGGACGTACACAGAGGCTTTTTAATGGAACACAACCTACATTAGTCTGGTAAAGGAGAGATCGGCTTACGAAGCTAAGAAAGACGAATATTTCTGCAGTCACAGCGAGGGAATGTCAGAAATGGAGGGCTCGTTGTAATGAAATTACTATTCATAGTCTTTTCTTCAAATGGAGGGATGCTTAGTGATCAGATATATTGAGTCAATCGTCACAGGCGGATCTAAATGTGTCCCGCGAAGACAACAAAATTCAGTTTACAGCACAGGCTCTCTCCACGGGCCTCATTAATGAAACATAAGCAGAATGAATGTCTGTGCAAAAAATACTGTCAAATATACAGCATTTTACATAAGAATAATTGGCTATTATAATAATACATTTAGGATTAATTGGAAATTGTGTGAAAAGAACAATAAAGCAAGTTTGGCATCATATGACGGTGAGAAAATTATGACAGGCTTTTTTTATTTTTGAGTGAACACATAATAGATCTCGATCATTTGAATCTTTAAAGTTTTGCTGAGAATATTATTTGCCTTTTTCTTTTTTTTTTGCCGTCCACATTATTCCCAAAAGGCTATTAGCCGAGCCATGATTTTAACTCTGTTCTCCTCCGTGCAATTAGCTCAGTGATTGAATATTGAGGTTGTGAAGATGGATAGGGGGCTTGAGCTGCGATCTTCCTTCTGGTCAGGACATTACACTGAAAGAGAGACAGAGAGAGAGAGAGAGAGAGAGGGAGAGAGAGAGAGGAAGAGAGAGAAGGGAGGGAGAGGGAGAGAGAGAGAGGGAGGGACGAGAGAGGAGGGAGAGAGGAGAGGAGAGAGGAGAGAGAGAAGAGAGAGGGAGAGAGAGAGAGAGAGAGAGAAGAG